>NC_135329.1:179957368-180260398 GCF_023851605.1 Tamandua tetradactyla | reverse complement strand
AAAGATCAGCACTTTTAATCTAATGGTTCCCATCTTATTCTCAATTTCATTCTCTATAAGACTTACGCTGATCACTAATAAAAAAACTTAAAGCTTCCACTCCCAATTTATTTTTCATAAATAAGAGAAAAAATAATAAAATATTCAATTAATTATACAAACATTGCTATATAAACAATGAGGGCAGCACCACTGAAATTGCATCTTTGGCCAGGAGACACAGGACCATAGATTAACTTAAAATGTTTATCATCAGCTGATGTGCAGAAGTCCAAATGTGAGCACAACCGACAAATCAGGAATCTACTCTCAATCCTATGAAGCACTGTGTTCAGATTTAAGAACAGCTAATAAATCTTTAGATATTTTTCATTCATTAAATAAAACAAACCTACTTATAATTCAAACATTTATTCAAGAAAGGCACTCAGAGCCCCATTCATAGGGGGCCCTTGTTGGCAGTAGTACTAATAGCACAAGTGCAGGGCTAACCAATCAGAACACCGTAAATTCCAAGTACAGTCTTTCAAAAGAAATGAATACAATTAGGGATATGCAAATTGGCTATTCAAAAATAATTCTCATAATTGACTACTCATTTCCAGTATGGAGACTTCTTTAATTGGAAAATCCAACAATCCTCTCACCACAGGAAAGAAATGCTACTCCCAAGGCATTATTTTTAATTTTTGAAATTGAGCACACATATTTTCTATTTTTAATTTGTAGCACAGATGAACTGATTTAAGTCTTTGAGATAAGACTTAAATGAATTAATAATGAAAGATAATTCTAGTATAAAAATAATCAGAAGAACTATATCTTTCTAATCATCTGGCCAAAAAGAATAATTTAACACTTTAAATCCTGAAAAGAAAAAAAAATCAATTAAAGAATGGTAGAAGTATTATATTCATCATTATTTCTGTGCCATAATTATAATTTTGATTTTTCACACTGGTGAACTCTAACATGTATTAATAATAGTCATTTCAATTTATCAATAAACTAGGTAAAATTGCTACAATGGTATCACAATAGTTGTAAGTTAAGAGTCATATCTTACTTTTCTGTCTTGAAAAATCCTTAACTTTTAGTATAATGCTTATTCCCTGAATATAACGTAAAAGAGATGAAATAGTTATCAATCAGAAGTATAACAGAAGAGCTTAAAATTGATCATAAGATAACTCATTATCTATGACTTTTATGGAATCTTTTCTTCTTGAGATGTTTTAATATTTTCCATACTATTATATCAACACAAATTTATAGCATCTGTAATAACAGTATTATAAATTTTTGTCAAATGGGAGAACAGTCTAGTTAGAACTATTATATCAACACAAATTTGTAGTATCTGTAGTAACAACACTATACCTTTTTTTATCAAATGGGAGAACAGGAGTTTAGATCCTGTTTCCCAAGATCCCTGGTATTGTAATCTAGTATTTTCCACCCAGGGTTTCAGACCATATTGTAACAGTTTTTCACAAAGAAAACCGTAAATAGAGAGGTTATATTGTAGAATATTTGTAGTTTTCACAAGAAATTATTAAGAATATTTGTAGTTTTCACAAGAAATTGTTACGCCTTAAAGGATGTGAACTCTACTCTTTGGAGGTACAACACTCTTCTCTGAGATGATAACGGAGTGTCTTGGAGACTTCCCAAATCCTATAATCTCTTCATGTAAATCATATGTCATAGGCCGCTATTAACAAGATTATCTGATTCATCAGAACACCTACATTACTGAGTACCATAGTTTCTGACACAGTGTTACAGAGACACATTAGTCTACACAAACCACTGCTCTGGTCCTGGACAGAAGGCATACCAGTCTCCCAAGGGTCCACTGCTTGAAAATGGCCATCATTCATCGCCTTTAAACCCATTCAAAATGACCTTTCCTACAGATATGCATTGAACATGAAAGGAGAAGTTCCATTTTTTTCAGATAAGATTTTAAGGCTTTACTTAAATTCCGTTTCTATGGCCTGTAGATTTTTCACTGATACTTTAAAGCTGCAGTAACCTAAATCCTATGCAAAACGCTTCCAAGCAATATTTGATTTGGACGCTGCCTCTTCTGGTGGCACTCTGTTCTCTTTCTGTGATGCAATTTGTCACCCTATGCAGCCTTGACAATCCCCAAAAACCCATGATCCAAAAGTATAATGTTCATACAACCTTTTCTTCCAATCAAAACCTCTATCCCAGGCAGTGCAACAGTGGCGCAGTGGCAGAGATCCTGCCAGCCATGCCAGACACCCGGGTTCAGTTCCTGGTGCCTGTCCATGCCAAAAGACCAAAAACCAAAAAAACCCTCTATCCCACAGATCTCTGACAGTGTGTAGCAATCTAAACCCCAAATACACACAGTGAGGTCAGTCTACAAATATACTATTAATTCTCTGATTATAAAAAGAAACAAACAAAATACCTTCTCAGGAACCCTCTAAAGCAAAACTCCTTTTAAAAGCTGTCCATACTAGTAAACTAGGACACTAGCAGTTTCCTATCACTGGAGCCCATTGTTGTACTGGGGCCACTCCAGTCAGCACCCCCCCACACCCCCCCACTAACGAAACTGCTCTCATCAAGGTCAACAACAATGTCTAGATGGCCAAATTCTGGGTCACTTTTCTGGCCAGATCTTAGAACACAGTTGATCATCACCTCCTCCTTGAAATACTCTCTTCACTTGACTTCCAGAACACCACACTCTCTTAGTTTTCTCCTGAACTCTGTGGGGCCTCCATTAATTTTCCTTTCTCTTATTCCTCTTCATCTCCTGGATTTGATTTCTAAAAATATTAAAGAGAATCCGTCTAAATTTGCTCAACAATCTCACCTGTCCTATGGCTTAAGATTTCTTCTATATGCTTATAAATTCTGAATTAAAATCTCTAACCCAGGATTTTTCCCTGATAGAATATATTATTTCCCCCATACAATATATATACATAATTGCCTAATCTAACATGTCCAAACAGAGACACTGATCTTCCAAAGTTCTGTCCATGGTATTTTTCCTGTCTTTTAACAATTAATGGCAATTCATCCTTCCAAATGCTCAAGCCAAAACCCTTGATCTCTCTCTTTCACCTTCACATACATCCAAAGGATCAACAAACTTCAAAATATATCCTGATTTAGTGTCCTCCGTGGAATACCACAACAGCTTCCTGACCTATCACCTTCTTTCTATCCATGCTCTTTTCAATCTGTTCTCAACACAGCAGTCAGAATGAGTCTTGCTACAAAATACTACCAATTATGTCTCTTCCTTGTCCATAACCCTGCAATAACATTCCCACCTAACTTGGAGTTAAAGCTTAAGTGCTTCCAATGTCCTATAAGTTCATTGGCCCCAATTACATTTCTAACCTCATTTTCCATTTATTCTTCTCTTGTTCTCAGAACTCTATCCAGATATTCTACCTCCTTTGAACCTTAGTGTCTTTGCATTTACTGTGTTTTCAACTTGAAACAGTTTTCCACTAGATACCCTCACAGTTTATTCTCTCTATTCTTCAGATCTTTACTCAAATGCTAGGTTTCTCCTGGCTATACTATTTATATTGCAATATTCCCCACTACTCACTGAACTCCCCTCTATTTTTGTTTATAGTGTTTTCATGCTCTAAATGCTCTCTTCTCTCATTTGTCTTATTGCCAATCTCCCCAGTCCATTTGAACATAAGCTCTAAAAGAACAGTGATTTCTGTCTATTGTGTTGACTACTGTATTTCTAGTACTTACCACAATGAATATGATATAAAAGATGCTCAAGTTAATTTGCTGGGTGGGGTGGAAATGTGAAATATGAGGCAAAACTAAGAATTAAACCCAATACAGCAACTAAATAAAAGCTATGTAGATTGTTCAGGTGTTATTAGAACATTCAAATTAAATGTTTTTAAATGTCTGACTATAAATGACCAATCTATACTCATAGTGCTCTCAGAATAGTATCATCATTACTCTTATTGTGCTTGTTTTTGTTATTAAGGGGGAGTAGTTCGTCATTTTGATTCATTCACTGAGGGAAAATGCTATTGTTACAGCCTGTTCCTAGAATGGAGATAATGTGTCTACTCTTTCCTCTTTGGGCTCAATTTCAAAAGGAAGAATCTGTTTATTTGGGTTTTGAAAGGAGTGGAAGTGTTGAAGTACAATTGGAGGGTGATGGAGAGGTGGGCAGGGTTAGCAGGTTGTGCCCAGGCACTTCCTCACCTTCCTTTCTCCCAACATAGGTCTTTCATTTATCTAGTAGAAGCTTCTCAACATCTCCCTTAGAGTACTCTAGGACTTTCTTCCTAGGGACTAATGTAGCTGGTGACTTTGGGTTGAAGCCAATGCTCATTTACCATTCTAAAAATCCTAGGGCTCTTGCTAAACCTACTCTGTCTATACTCGATAAATGGAACAACTTGGTATGACAGCACATCTGCTTATAACATAGTTTATTGACTTTTCTTAAGCCCAATGTTAAAACCTATTGCTCAGAAAAATATTTCTTTCAAAATAAGACTGCTCATTGATAATGCACCTGGTTATCCAGGAGCTCTGATAAACATGTACAATGAAATGAATGCTGTCTTCATGCCTGCTAACACAACATCCAATCTGTAGTACATGGTTATTTTGACCAGGACTTATTTAAGAAATGCATTTCATAAGGCTATAGCAGCCATATATAATGGTTCCTCTGATGGGTCTAGGAAAAGTAAACTGAAAATCTTCTAGGAAGGATTAACCGTTCTAAATGCCATGAAGAACATTTGTGATGTTTTCATCAACATTAACAGGAATTTGGAAGAAGTTGATTCCAACACTTATGGATGACTTTGAGGTGTTCAAGACTTCAGTGGAGGAAGACACTGTACACATGGTGGAAACAACAAGAAAAACTGAATTATAAGTGGATCCTGAAAACGTGACTGAATTGCTGCAATTTCATGATACACTTGAATGGGCAAGGAGTTGCTTCTTGTGCATGGGCAAAAGAAGTGGTTTCTTGAGATGGAATCTATTCTTGGTGAAGATGCTGTGAATATTGTTGTAATGACAAGAAAGGATTTAGAATAGTACATATACTCAGTTGATAAATTAGCAGCAGGGTTTGAGAATTTGACTTCCATTTTGAAAGAAGTTCTATCGGGAGTAAAATGCTATCAAACAGTATCACATGCTACAGATAAATCTTTTGGGAAAGGAAGAGTCAATCAATGTGGCAAACTTGTCATCTTATTTTAAGAAATTGCCACAGCCACCCTGATCAATCAGCAGCTATCAACATTAAGGCAAGACCCTCCACCAACAAAAAAGATTACAACTTGCTAAAGTCTCAAGTGACTGTTAGCATTTTTTTCTTTTAGCAATAAAGCATTTTTAAAGTAAGGCATGCATATTTTTTAGATACACATAATAGACTATAATACACGGTAAACAAAATTTTATATTTAATGGGAAACCAAAACATTTGTGTGACTCACTTCATTGCCAGATTTACTTTATTGTGATGGTCTGGAGATGAATTTGCAATATCTCTCAGGTACTCCTGCACTAATTTTCTTGATATTATCTCTAATATACTTAAGCGCTTAGCACAGAGCCTGAAACACAATGGAAGGCTACATGTCAATTCCTCTTTCTACTACAGCTAACTGTTCCCTGGCTTCCAGACTGAGCCCTATTTGACTTATTTATCCTTATTCTCCTATTTTGTTGTTTCTCTTTAATCTCTTCATCACAGGGTTGACAGAGAAACAGAAAAGGTACCAAGATCAAACACATCAAATAGGTAATTTTTATTTTTATTTTTTCCAAGCTCTTCATCTAACAAGAATACACAACCCTTGGATATGCAGTACTGTTCTTCCACCTAGCAATATGCGATTTGTGCTGCTTGTTCTATTTCTACTATAACTGGGAGCAATATTCCAATGTATTTCACTTCAACACTGTCAAGTAAATATTTTAACAACAACAAAAAAAGCCACAAAGTTCATTTATTACAGAGTCCCTTTTGTCATACTAGAGGATTCTGTTACTTTTTTATTTTCACTGTTTATAATCTGATACTATCATCTTTAGACTATGTAGAGAATTAAAAAATATCCCAAAGCTCATAGACCATATTAAGCTCTATTTTAAAAAGAATTATTTTTGTATTAGTAATTATGCTGAGAAATGTTAGGCTCTATTTTAATTGCATGTCAAGTGAACTAATATATTATCAAAGAAGTCGTATTTGCACTACTGAGTTCTTTGGGTTAAACTGTTGAACTTAACAATGTATTGCTATTTTTTACTTTTTCATACATAGTCTATGTTACCAACTTTCAAGTAAAATGAAAAACAAAAGGAAAAAAACAGTAGCCTACAAAAAACTGGAATCAATTGTCTCAAATCTTAATAACACAATTAAATCTAAGTAAGACTGTGAAATTACAACAATTTCACAAGTAGAGGAAAACACATTATCACCTTTGGGAAGAGAGTGAAACTGCAGAATTTCATTTCAATATATGCATCTGTTTGTAACTAAATAACAATTGGCTTTGTGAGATAATTTTATGCCACTTTAAACAAAAATTTCAAAATAGTTCTCTTCCTACATAGGACTCTGACAGCTAGCTAAGGGTATTCAATCCAGATTTTAAAAATTACCAGAGTCACATTAGCATCTTCATCAGATGCTAGCATTAGATCTAGATCAACATCTTCACAGCAAGTATTTAAGAGCTCCTGATTATCAAAAAGTTCAACTGACTTTTGGTAAATGAGACAAAACGTGTATAATTTCCTCCTTAAACTGAAAATCCATAATAGGGACCTATATAAACTTTAGAACTTTAAGCTTCATTTTACAGAAAATAACATCCCTTATGCAACTGTTCTAAAAATCCTATTCATCTCCATCACTTTGTAACGAAGCAGCTTCCTACATTGCCTATTCAACAAAAAAATGCGTATTAAAAACATTACATTTACCTTCTTTAATTATGTAGCATGTTCCTATAAATCCAGGTACATATTAAACACATTTTATCCTGAGTCACACTTTTCCTCTGGCTGACTTGAATTAAAATTTCAGAGATGATATGCTACCATTTGACAAATTTGAGAGCATCCTGAGGTGTTCTTAATGCATTTTTTACTTTCCTTAGTAATAAAAGCTCAACACTTACTACATAACATTCACAATTCATATCTAATGTGCACAAGGGAAGCCTAAGAAACCATCTCTTCTGCAGCCTTCCACACCCACAGTTTCGGTCAAGCAAACAGTCCCACGGAGGTCAGGTGGCAACCAAGAAGCCCTAATCTGAGGGGGCTCTGTAGAGCAGCAAGGGGAATTGCAAACAGGCATGGAAGCAGGGAGAGGTGTGAAGCAGTATTGGGAAAACACAAATGTCGAAAATGTTAAAAACTCAATATGCCTGCCTTGTCAGAAATAATACCACCCCTACCCCTGAATTTCATATCCTAAATGCAACAGACACACAAGAAAGTAAAACACAAACACATTTGGGTTTAATTGGCTGGAACATTCTCAAAGATGATCCCGATTCACTGGGTGACTGGGTGCCATTTATCCAGCACATCACTAGATGGCTCTTCAGTTCTTGTGCAATCCCAAGGGACTGTGAACTCCTGGGACTATGCACAACATTGGAAACAGAGCCACAATACAATTTGGGATATTTTAAAATGCACTGACACATGTACACATGCATGCACCCGTATACAACTTTTTCTTCTCGTTACTCCCATCTAAAGCACATACATATCATTAGCATTTTAAAGGAATATTCTCTTTGAAGCAAATATATTTAGACCACAAAAAATAGCAGATGGTAAAACATTTAAATCATACAGCACAACTTACATTTATAATTGTTGTAACACCTATGCTAAATATTATTTAACTGGCTTCAATTTTGTTTTCTTTACTTTCCTTCCATTTCTGTTCTCTAATCAAACCTAAATCATCATTGTCTCAAAAACAGCCTGCTCAGTAATTACTTAGCCAAACTCCAGCAGCACTGTCCAGCCGTCCAGAGGTTATGTCAATAGATCCTGAAGGCAAAAGCTTACTGGAACCTAAGGCTGATGCTATGCCTCTTTGCAGGGATTATTCCCATCACAGCTCAGTGTGGCACTGCGGCTAGCCGGGCCCATCACCCTAGGAGTGGTACAAAGTTCTCTTTTGCTTCTTCTGGCTTCCACTCTGGCCCCCTGGCGCTTACCTACAGCACTACTGAAGAAGTGGTATTTCTAACATATTGATATGATCATGGCCTTGCTCCAGCTGAAAAGAGTTCATTATATATTCTCATAGCCTTCAAAATGAAGTTCGAATCTTCTAAAGAAAGACCTTCACCAGGCTTTTTCACCAGGCTTTCTGCTGTGCCCACAGCACTGCATGCAGGCCTCTGCCATTACCAATCACTCTGCATGGCGAGTCTTTCTCCACACACAAACTGTAAGCTATTTGAAGCCTTGGGTCACACCATTACAAAAATACATATTTAACAAATTTGCATATAGCCCTTATGTGCCAGGCACTGTTATAAATGCTTACAAATATTATTCTTTTTCATACTCACCAGGAATTCTGAAATAAAGATAGTATCCCCATTTTATGGAAGAGAGAAGTGAGGTCCAACTGACTTCATATCCCAAGCTCCTTTGTATTTCAACCTTGGCACATGGGAGGGGGTCAGATAAATGCACCATCTAAGGTCTGTTATATTCAACAGGGAGAACAAGCCTCTGTTGCATGGATGTCGAGATTTTAAGTGGCCACCATATCTCTTGTTCTGATTTTCCATCCAATTAGGAATAAAGGTCACCTCCATTAGTATGTATTCTCCTAGACACAGCAAAGTATCTTCTGCTCCCATCCTTGGCCTCAATGAGAAATTGCATTTTACAATTTGCCCATCTGAAATCTACTTAGTAAATTATGATCCCAATCTTTTTTCCTTGGTGGACTACAACTATGTATTTGATTTTCTTCCAGAGGATCCCCTTTGAAATTGTAAAACTAATTTGTGCATTATAATATTTAGTTTTGAAACAAACACAACTGTACAGTATTCTCCATTATGTCTGACTGTTAGAGGAACTCTGCTTATTTGTACTAATGACTGCAATCCGGGGTGTACTGCTTAATTTTGTGGATTAATGAGTAAGCAATCAAATGTGATTTTAAGTCATGAATATAACAAACATACTATTCATTTATTTTGACAAGTATTTTAATTTATGAGACTTGGCTACAAATAGAGCAGCCTATTTTGTAAAAATAAAAAAATAAATAAAAGAAGCCTGTCTTTAAGACAACCCAATAGCAAATAATAAACCTCTGCAGAGAATGATGACAAAGCTACCACCTTCTAAAGACAGTTAAAGAATTGACAGATTGATTTAAAAAAATGAGATTTTACTGTATCATTGAAAATTTCAAAGAGAGAATGTCCTTTGCAAGTATTTGAGCTGTATGCAATATCTTTTGGGGTTGCAAACCACACAAAACACTCTAAAGGAGATCAGTGCCAGCCTAAGGTAGAAGCAATGGGCACACCTGACCCCTAGCCTGTCAACCTGGCAGCATAAAACACAAGTTTCGGCAGTTTTGTGTGTCCCCAAGGTGGTCTCACATTCAAGGCCAGAGATCCCCCAAGGCCAGGTGAAGCAGTGAGTGGACTAAAAATATGGGGAAGGTAACAACTCCCTGAAAATTAGCTGTTGATTAATTAGTATCACCTTTCATCACACTGGTTAAGGAACAGACTCTTTAGCATGGACACATTTAGCAAATTGGCTTGAGCACAGGCTGACTGACCTCATGACAGGTCCAATGATGTCCTATCTTCTGAGCATTTCATGACAGCTGAGCAACTGGTGGAGATTACACAAAGGTCAATGTGTGATCTGACTGATGGATGAGGAAGCACTTCCCTTAAATATTCCATTTAGACTCAGCCCTTCCTCATGATGGGTGACAAGTCATCGAAGCCGGTATTTAAAAAAATTAACATGGAAGTTGCAGGTGGCTTTACAGGCTGATCTCCTTCCATCTGAATAGTAGACCTAACCTTTTCCTTTAGCTTCTAATTGCTCTACATCTTCTTAACAAGGGATAATGTGGCTAATCCTGCTGGGATGGGTGTTGACTTTGGAGGCCTCTAAATGTCAAGATTTGTAATTATGATCGGGGGCACATTAAATTCACATAAAATGAAGCCTTAATTGGAGCCTGAAGACCAGGGCCTTCCTCACAGTCACAGGTGGTATGTTACCTTTTTCAAGAGGAGTTGCATTTTTGATCATTGTTTCTAACTATAAGATGGTCTTTGCCTTCTCTGCTCAAAATAGGTCAGACTTTTGAAAGTCTATTGTGAATTTACAGGTTTAGTGCAAAAGGCTTTTCTACAGTACTGACAATATATTTTGTCCACTGTGCTGGTTTGAAATGATGTATGTACCCTTGAAAAGCCACATTTTAATCAAAATCCCATTTCGTAAAGGCAAAATAATCCCTATTCAATACTGTATGTAATTAGATCATCTCCCTGGAGATGTAACCAAATCAAGAGTGGTTGTTAACTGGATTAGGGGAGACAGGTCTCCACCAATTTGGGTGCGTCTTGATTGGTTTACTGGAGTCCTTATAAAAGAAGAAACATTTTGGAGAATGGGAGATTCAGAGAAGGCAGAGCAGAATGACATAGCCACGATAAGCAGAGTCCACCAGCCAGTGACCCTTGGAGATGAAGAAGGAAAATGCCTCCTGGGGAGCTTCATGAAGTAGGAAGCCAGGAGAAAAAGCTAGTAGATGACGCCATGTTCGCCATGTACTCTTCCAGATGAGAGAGGAACCCTGACTGTGTTCACCATGTGCCTTTCCAGATGAGAGAGAAACTCTGAATTTCACTGGCCTTCTTGAACCAACGTATCTTACCCTGGATGCCTTAGATTGGACATTTCTATAGAGTTGTTTTAATTGGGACATTTTCTTGGTCTTAGAACTGTAAACTAGCAATTCATTAAATTCCCCTTTTTAAAAGCCATTCCATTTCTGGTATATTGTATTCTAGCAGCTAGCAAACTAGAACATCAGCACAGAAGCTATGAGCTCCTTCTGAATCAAAAGAAATTAGAAATGGACTCAAAACCAGGTTGCCATGGCCTCAGCAATGTTGGGATTTTACAACCAGTCCTCAACTTAATAATACTCCCCAACCTGTCTCATGCTTTTTGCTAATAGAAAAGTATGGGGGCAAAAAGAATCACAAACTCCCCCAATACCCTCCATCAAATTGAGTATGTGCATATGTGATGCAACTGTATTTGTGCATGTATACACACACGTATACATATATATATATATACACATATACATATCTACACATGTATGTTCACATATATGCATGCCTATATTATGCATTCTATATTAGATAAATATATACACACATACACATACAGATAAAGATAAACCGGCACACATATTGACAGAGAGAGCATGAGAGAGCTCGAACTTCAATAAGCATGTCCATATAGAGACTTTGGGAAACAACACAGTAGTAAAGAAGACCTACAAAATCATCTGAAATCACAGAAAACCACTATTAGAACTAGTGCTTTTCACTAGTTTTCTGTGTGTATCTTGTAACATTACTGGAGCCATATTGCAAATACACAATTTTTTTTCTGATATTTTCACTTAGGATTTCTGTATGAACAATTTTACCAATTTTAATCCATTATAAACGTAAGAAAGTTCATGACTGAATACTTTTTCATAATACATTTAGCCATTTCATAAATAATTTTAACATTCTCCCATTCTGGACACATGAAAGTACAGATTATCTTTGCATAGTCTCAACACGATATAATATAACTTTAACTGTTGCTAATTTTGCAGACAATATATCCTACTGTTCAAAGTTCAATATATGAATGCTAATGATAGTGAAAATAAGTTTATGAGCCATTTTTTTTTTCGTGGATTGTCTACTCATAACTCTTTGTGGTTTTCCATTTTGCTTTTAGTGTTTCTTATCCACATATATAAGTTCCTTTCATTTTAACTATATTAAGTGTATTTTTTTACCTTTGCAAATGTATTTTTGCTAGTTTACCCTTCAATTTTATGATGTAAAATTTTCCATCACATGTAATTTCATTCACTTGAAACCCTCTATCAAATTTTCAAAGCTCCCATGTAAATAGGCATTTACCTGAAACCAGTAACACTTTACAATGGGCAGGTACTAAAGCAATGTTGGTTTCATTTAATTTACTACGCTGATATTCCCTTAAGAGAGAGCAGGTGGGAAATATGTTGATAAATTGGCCTTCGGTTTTTAAATCATACATTTATCTTCTAAATAAATACCAATGGATAAAATGATATTTCAATAAAGAAATCCACAAATTAAATTCTAGTATTTCAACTGATTGTATAATCCAAGTGCCTAATTATCATTATTTTCTTCATTTTTTATTTTGAAACTCCAAAGAATCAGTCTATTATTTAAAATGGAGAATAACTGTTTCCAAAGTTAATTAAAAAAAAACTTTTATGTGCTTGAAGACTCTAAGATTCCCTCTGTTGTTTCTTTTGTCCCCAGACAATAGAAACCTCCTTCTTTTAACCTTGCTATAGATACTATCTAGTCATCAATCATCATTGCTGCTTTCCTGTAAACCACCTCCCTGTACCTTAAATTGCCAAGGATTAAAAACTCCAGGAACGATCTGACCAATGATAGTGAAAGGTATAAAATGTGTATGTGTCCTTAATTCTCACTCAAGCCCTCTTTTCAATGTTTACTTAACAGCACAGCTGCCATGGTCCAGCTGGCCTATCAGATTGATGACTACTTTCTACAGCCACATCCCACCATCTTACCAATATGTTTGGTTATATTAAATAAAATAAAATGGTCACCTGAATTAGGTATTTCTAGGAGAAGAACCCTTTCAGAAGGGATCTTTTCCAGAAGACAAGAATAATTGACCCGCGATGGTTTTTGAAGAAAATGGAATGCACCCTGCATATAGAACTGCAATATAGTAACACCTGGTGATAAAACTAGTTTTGGTCCAGTAGAGACAGCTTATCAGATTGGACAAGCCCATCATACTACTCAATGTACAGCTGTTCCCCACTTTGTAAGACCATAATATGTAAAATGGAAACTTAATAGCCAATCAGAACATTTTCTCACTTGCTTCTGTAGTAGTTCTTTGAACTTCCCCTTTCCGCTCCCTCAGTGGTGCCCCCTTCTACTTTCTGAATGGTATGCTGCCCAATTCATGGATCACTCAATGAAGCTGAGATCCTAAATTACATGAAAAGTTTCTCTTTTAAAGTTATAGCATTTATATCATCCAATATGCTCTGCCAGTGAATCCCATTTTCTCTTAAATTTCACATAACACTATTCATTTCACCTAAAACATGTAGGTAACTTGGGGGGGAACCTCCCAAGGAACCAGGAAACATGAATTAATCATGTTAGCAATCAGAGTTAATCTATTAAATAAACACATGATGGTCTGATTAGAAACACACAAAGTCAATTTAAAGAGAATAGCCCAGTCCAAATTCAGCCCCAGCCTAAATTTAAGTGACCTTATAAACAAGCTAAAGAAGGAATGCCTCAATTAAATAAAGGGCAGTCACTAATAAAAGCCAGGAAAATGGTGTCTGAGATGGAGATGATGACAGTCCTATTTTAAGCACTTTCCAGTTGAAGGGATCCATTGGATTAAGGATAAAACTTGGAGCCCATTAAAAGGAATACAGTGAAAATGGACAAGACATGAGGATCACAGCATGATGGCATTAAATCCTTGAATCCAGGGCTGGGAACATAACTCGTAGGGCCCAGTGCAAAATGAAAATTGTGGAGCCTCTTGTTCCAAAATTATTAAGAAGTTCAGGACAGTGAAAGCTGAGCATCAAGCTCCACGTGGGGCCTCTGTGCAAGCAGAAACCTGTGGAAAAGTGTAGGTCATGCATCAATGAAACTGGCCCTGATGGAATCACATGACTCTTTACCCTTGCTCTGATTTCCTGCTTCTCAAACAATGTCTGATTGCATTTGACTTTCAACAAGGATGAGACATGCTGGCTACTGGATATGAATTATCTAGTCCCCTTAGCAACTTTGTTATATCAGCTTTATTGTGATGAATTTTGCTAGGTGGAGTCAGAATTCTTGAGTTAAATTAATCCAGGGCAGCCAAGAAGACATTTTATGAAACTACAATAGCTGGACCTGGCTAGTAATGAACAAAACAAAAACTCTTCTAGCAACAACCCTAATTTGCAAGGAGTCTCCCATTTGAACTTATAACTCATATTTATTTACTGAAAATGGAGTTCTGATTTAGAGGATCACTTAAAAGAAAGGGAAATGTGGTAGTGCTCTGTTTCATTTAAATACAGAAGAACTACAAAATGGATTCCTTCTCCATTGATTCACATGCCTTGTGGATAACATGTCAGTTTCTCCGCCAGGCCTTACAGTGTTCTCCACAAATTATCAGAAACCAAATTTAATCTCTTCTCTCTGTTTCCTCACCTAAACTCTTCACCCCTTCAGCCCCCAGTTTTGCATTTGCTGTTAATCTTCCTTGAATCGTTAGAGATCGAGAACCCAGACTCTGGAGCCAGACTGCGCCAGTTCAAATCCTCCCTCAAACATTTGCACTTTCTAAACATAGGGAAGTTACTTAGCTTCTCTGAGCCTTAATTTTTTTTTTTCATTTATAAAATAGGGAGAAGCATTGCAACTAACATTTATTAACTAATTGCTATTTTCAAGGAACACAGTAGCAGACTCTTTTATCTCACTTATTTCTCACAACAGCAGTAGGAGGTGGTTAACCATTAATATTTCCAAAATCGAGGACACTGAGAGGTTATATTATTCACGTGGCCAGGAAGTGATGAAGCCAGGACTAAAAGAAGCCAGCAACTCCTAACCACGCAGTGCCTACCTGTGCGGTTGCTGTGAGCACGGCGGGAGACAGGACTTAGAGTGCCTGATACAAAAAGTGCGCCTCCAATGTCAGTTCCAAGCTATTTTTCCTTTGAAACACAACTCAATCTGCAGCCTGAACAATATCTGGTATCTCGAGAGGGTTTAATAAGTGTGTAGTGAATGAACAAAATTACCCTAATTAATTTCTAATCAGAAAAACACAAGGTCACTCTAAAGAAACCAAGTTGCATGCAGGCCAGAACAATCTATGACTGAATTTGTAATACTTATACAGCTTTTTTACTATTTATAAATTTTACTATTTATACAGCTTAGCTTAACAGTTTAAAAGGTTAGAGATTTTCTTGAACAGAATGTGTACATATTTATTAAATTAAAAGAGGGGGTGCAAAGGTAATTCAGTGGTAGAATTCTCGCCTGCCATGCAGGAAACCGGGTTTGATTCCCGGCCCATGCACTTCCAAAAAACAAAACAAACAAGCAAACAAACAAACAAACAAAATTTCAACAAACGGTGCTGCAACAATGGGATACTCACATGGAAAAAGAATGAAATGTGACCCCCACCATATAGCATACAAAAATAAAAAGATAATTTTATTAGTAGATATATCACCATATTCAGTGATAAGCATCACATGAAAAATTGAAAGAAAAACAAAGATTATGGTTTAACTGTTCAGGTAGGAAAAGAAAGATAAAGCATAATACTGATTCCACATTTTGCACCTAGAATATCTATATATGAAGTATTGATATTAGGATTAAGAGAAATAATTCCCATTTCTACAGAAAAAATAACATAGTTTTTTAATAAGACACAGGTCCAAATAGAGCCTCATCTCAAAAGTTTAATTTTATAATACCATCTTTGAATTAAATGGCAGTGAAGATGCTCATCATTCTGTATATTCTTTCATCCCAGTTTCATGACTGGAAATTCTATGAGGCACTTTCTCAGAAAGGACTCTAGAAAGCTGGCACAGTTAATCAACTTTAGTTTAGCAAGTCTCCATTCCTATAATTTATTTTGTTTTTATAGAAAAAAGACTTGGAATGGTTCCTGTGAGACATGGAAAAATACCAAGATCTGTCAAAGATAAACATGTTTTCTTCCCCAAGCCCTTTAAGTCGGTGAAAATGGTTTCCATTAATGAATCACCAAAGAAAAAGCCTTATTTCTTTCAGTCTAAAATTAATAATTTCTATGAATCAAGAGGACAAATAGAAAGTGGGTGCAGGCAACAAAAAGAGAATGTCTTATATTGCACTTATAAAATCCCATCACATAAATACTGGAGTACTCGAGAAGGGCTTGGTGAGAAAACAGGATGCTTTTTCCTTTTGTAATGCTTGTATTCAGTCTCTAAGCACTAGAAAAAAGAAATGTTTGACATGTGTTCATAACTGGGGGCTTTTTGGCAAAGGCGAGCCCATCTAGCTAGCCAAAACCATGCAGAGGCCTAAAGGAAGTAGAACATATGACTTGCAAATCGTTCTTAACTAAGGTAGAAAAACATGAAAAATGTGAGTCAAATATCAGGCATCTCTAACAGTCTTGCTTCTAACAAAAAGAGGTGGAGAAGGCATCATTTATTTGTTGCTGCCAAATATTATATCCTCACTAATTTAATAAGCAGACATCATTTTCCTTACCTCTGAAAATTTATGTTGGTCTTTGGACAGGTTTGGCTGCCTTTTTAAATCTAGTGGTCTGTGACCATAGAAGGCTTTAGCCAAAGAGAAAATGACTCCATAAATCCTCACAGGCTGTCTTGCTTTAAATGATAGTTTGAAGGCTTCAGGACTATATGGAAGACCTTTGAACAAGAAAAATCAACACACACACCAACACGTATGTATTGAAAGTTATCCTATTTGACAACAGTAGGCATTCCTCAACTGCTAGAAAGCTTGTACACATTTGGTAAGAAACACACTTGACAATACCTGTAAAGACTTACTTAATTACGAAAAGATATGGTCACATTATAACATAAAGTACCATGGTGTAACTAGTCATTTTTATATAAAATATGATTTTGATATTTCTGCTCTTGATATAGCACAAAAACATAGACCTATTCATTATAATGCCCCTGAAAATCAAATTATGTTGGGTCTTTTCTGCTTCAAAGGATAACATGCCACTTTGCTGTAGGTTCATATCAGACCCTTCTCTAAATCAGCAAAGGTATTATTTCATAATTTTTTAAGTTTAACTGGCAGGTAAAATACATGGGAAGAATCTTAACATTATAGATTAACCATCTATTCTAATAAAATAACTGAGGTCTGGAAAAAATTAAATGCATTTTCCAAAGTCATGCAGCTGGTTAATAGTGGAACAAGGACAAGACCTTAGAGACAGAGCTTTAAGAAAATGAATTTACATGCCTTTGTACAGGTCTTGAGTTTTCTATGCACCACAATTTCACCATTCTGGCTTGTCATATACCCAACAAACTTTACCCAATTATTAATTTGCCTAGTCCCTGAAGGTATTTAAATTTGTTCCTGAACTGATGTCCAATTACAATATGCAAAGATTTTTTCATTCTATGCCTTTTCTGAGAATAAAATGCAGTAGATAAATATGATATTAGAACTCAACCTCCCCCCAAACAACTGAGTAAAAAAAGTCAATAAAATTTCCAAAATATTCTTTTTAAACAAAACTCCTTCCTTGAGTCAACTGCTGAATATGACTGGCAAAACATATAAAGCAGAAGCCAGTAAACTGGCAAAAGCAACCCTTTAGAACAAAGTCTCAGACTCAGAAGTGAGAAAGTCTGCTCATGTGTCTTAGCATAATGCATATCTTTTTCAGATGGTCGATCATGGATTCTCCAGACTGGAGTTGATTAATAGGGGTAAAAAACCTGGAAGAGATGGAAGGCTTCCTAGATTCAGAACAAGGAAAGCTAAAGTGAAGCAATGCTAAAAGGAAATAGATCAAAACTCAAAAGGAGATGTAGAACTGAAGAGTCCATGGCCAATCTGGACTGTATGTTAACTGAATATTTGGATTGGAGCTGCAATCACTAAGGAAAGGTTAGATTATGCTTAGTAGCCCCTTCCTGCATGACAACCTATGAAATGAAATGTCCCAATTCTTATATTCAAGATACCTTTTTTCTGAGGACCTACAACATGTATTATATTAAGAACTGAGGATACTGCCCTCTTTCTCAAGAACCTATCAATTTAGGAGAAGGGCAAATGGATGCACAAATCAATATAAAGCACTGTGGTATGTGAAGAAAGTAGAAGAAACAAAACGCCAATGCAGGAGAGGAGAGGGGGCTATATTCCGTTTGTGAGGAGGGAAGGCTGCAGGGGAAAGTAAGGAGGGGAGATGACATTTAAGCCAGGCCTTAACTGGTGTGATTTCACACCTTAACTGGTGTGAATCACAGGTGTGATTTCTGCCTTGAAGCCCTTCAAGGCAGAAGGAACAACATACACAAAGGTATGGAAGTGGAAAATTGCAAACTCACTCTACAAAATGCCAACCAACTAGTTTGATGTGTTTGGAATACAGGTCCCTGGAGGTTAAGAAGAAAAAGAAATAGAGGAAGTAAGGCTGGACTGAAAGGTTAGAGGCAGAATGTGAAGGACTTTGAATGTCTTTCTGAAGGATAGGTTTCCTTAGACTCGCACAGGGTTTTATGCCTTCTAATGTGTGCTGACGTCCATTACTTCCTTCAGCCCTAACAACACTAAGAAGAAGACTCCCTCTCCTCTCTCCTAGAATAAGATCAATGCAAACGGGTATACCCTGTGAACCTGGTTTGCTGGGTGCATGTCTCAGTCGTCACCCCAGCCCAGCACACGCCCATCACAAGGTGAAAACGAATGGCTTGGGCATGGGAAGGAATAAATTTAAACTATCTGACAAATGTACTCTTGTGAAATTTCTTTTCTCACACTTCCAAACATTCTCGGGCAACGTAAGTGTTACTCCACATGGGGCACGTGTGAGTGAGTGAGGAAAGGTGTGAGTGCAGGTGTGCATGCGCGTGAGCACATGGGCGCGCACACGTGTGGTGGTGGCACAATGAGGGGTGAGGACAAGTAAGCAGTCCTAACTGGGTGACTGGTACAATCAGCACAAACTCATTCCGTCAGCCAGCGGAAAAACAGACCTTTCCAAAAGAAAGCTTTCCTCAATTTAGAAAGCTGACTTTTATTTTTAAGTTACAAATGACTAATTATAAAATATAAACATTGGATTTAAAAGTTGGACCATAAAATTATAAAACAACTGATTTAGCCGGGCCCTTTGCCTTAACTTCCTGCCAGAAGAGCACTGGCTAAATGCGAGTCCCTCCCTCCAAGAGTGGCTTTTGCAGAGGCACAGAGTGAGAGCTCAGGCAGCTTTTGTGCCTGTGCAAGGCCATTGAGGAGAAGGTGGCAGCTGGCATCTTGATGGATTGCTATTTACTGAAGGGCACATCTCCTTGCCCTCTCAGGTATCCTAGAGGGAGCTGGGGGACAGGAGCCACTGGCAGGAGGCCCCTAGGAGCTGGGTATTATCCTCCACTGCTCAGCTCTCTCTCTCTCTCTGCCCTTGAAGGTCTCCACAGAGACCCCAGACATTGAAGCTGTCTCATCTAGGGGACCCCTATAAAAATGCATCCTGCTTTCTTCTCTTTCCTATCTATATTTGCTGAAAAGTCTAACTTTTTAAAAAGTCAAATGGTTTGGGTTTTGCTTTTGTTTTGCTTGTTTTAATGCACTTCATCTTGTATTTGGGCCAGTTGTCTCTTTCAACCTGTTCCTTTCTCATCTTTCTGTTAAAATCATGGTTTATAAAGCATTTAACTGTTCTTTGCTTAGTTCACTTTTAATATCACTTGAACTGTTTAGCCTCCTTTTTACCAATGTTTTACTCTTGCCACTTTATTTTTAGTCCCTCATACTCCACTTGTTTAATCTTAATCTCTGGTGTTATATTTAACTTTCTCACATCAGTACTCTTAGTTTCCCAATGTTGGAGAGGAAATACAATTTAGGGATGACGTCAGAGTGGGGAGGCTTCTCCACAGGCAGGAGAGGGTGCTTTTTCTCCCTACTTAACAGAAGCCACCTCTTTTATTTCCCTTAGCTGGTTTCCCAAACACTTCTATTAATGCTGAGTCCAATAAAATAAAATAAATTCAAAATCGAGAAACTTAAGAAATCTTCTCAAGTTAACCATTGCTCGCTTATCATGGTGTGCCCCATTTATCTACAAATTGATCAGTGTGTGGGATCTAAAACCTTGACACACATGACCGTGGGCCAGAGGTTCCCCTGAGCAAAGGACATTTAACTTCTCAGGTTACCTTAAGGTACCTTCTTCTCCAAGGAAGGAGGCACAAAGGGGCTTTCTCGATAGGATTTTATATTCTCTTGTGGAGAAGCCAGTCTGCTTCTAACCTCTAAGTCCCTAAGCACAGGTCACAGGAGATCTGTTTCATACGCTGGATCTTTCCAGTCACCTTACTTGTACAGAAAAAGCTTTTTGAGTCTGTAATAGCCTTCAAAATTGCATATTAAAAAATACCTAGCGACAATTTAAAACACGGCTATATTAATACAAAGCATGTCTTAATCTTTCTCAGAAAAAGAAATACACTTCAATTGTAAAGAAGTAAAAACCACTGCTCAAAAAAAAAAAGTATAATGATTTTCTATGCATTTCAAATATTTATGCCAGTCCCAAATCTCAAACCCACGATGAAAGGAAATTAGCCTCACAGACGACTGACCCTATTATCTGTCACTTGAACCAGCATAATGTTTATATTACCACTTGTCTTATTTTTTTAATATTGACCTTTAAAAAGAGCAAGTTAAAGCTTTGGTAAGATGTTCAAGTTCGTGGAAAGAGAAGAAGGTTTTTCTCTCACTCTCCTTCTCTCTTGGGAACAACTTCAATAAAATTCAGAATTCAGAAATGTTTCGAACATTCTCAAAAAGGCTTGTGATTCCTCAGAGTCCTATCAATAAATCAGTTCACAGAATCTGGGAAGGCTTATTTATCTGACTGGAACTAAGGAATTTGTACTAACTCACTACATTTTTTGAAATATTGGTTCTCAAATGAAATATCAAAACAGAAAGAGAAAGAAAAATATATTCTGACCTGACATCTTAATGCAGCATTACTATAAAAACAGGGGAAGTAAAAGTTACATTTCCAGAGACGGTGGTCAGTTTTAACTGCAACTAAAAACCCCAAAAACCTAAAAAATCCTCCTGTGGTAGTTACTCATTTTAACAACGGATTGGTAACAAGTATTCTAGAACTGCTTTGCTTGTTATATCCTAAAAAGTGACTTGCATGTTAAAAAATCCAATTTAGCACTGTGGTACAAATTAGTAACTACGAAATAATACTCAAATTTTTTTCATATACTAGAATATTATCTGAAATGAACTTAATCTAAACAGTTAAACATTCCTTGAATCAAATTTTATAAAACCAACTTAAAGATATGCATCTATTAATGGCCAAGTTCAAGTTCTATACTCAGTTTTAGTTAACTACCAGTAGTTATATTTGACATTTAGAACATGTGCAAATACATAACTATTATATATGTATGGATGGATATGTATACTCAAAATCTTGCCGGAATAAGAACTCTAAAGTAACAAAATGAAACTCAGTTTTCAAAGAAACAAATTATTTCTTTAACACTCCATGTCTCTGTTCATCCTGTACAATACCTTGAAAGGCCACTGAAAAGATAATAAATCTTTCTGGAAAATTTCCTTTAAATGGAACCAGAGGTTAAAAGACCTACATTGGAAACCCTGAAGCACAAAGAACTTCAATAATGCCTTGAGCAATTTACAATGAGCATTAATTTACCCGTTTAGAAAATGTGATTTCCATAGGAAAGGTGCAGCAGTAATAAATTTCACTTGGAAGTCTAGGAGGGGGAAAACAAAACAAAATCTCACCAACTCTTGGTACATTAACCCTTTCCTGTCACTAAGCCATGTGGTTAATTACGTTTTCAGGTCACTAAATACCATCCTCATAAAGTGTTGGACCATCCCAAAACAGAGTGATTTAATCTGTGATTAGCTTTGGAATCATTTTTACAATATTTTGCATTATTTGAAAGGATGCTGAAATCTTACATTTTCTTTTGCAAATCTTGATGAATTTTAGTGTTAAACACTATAATACAGACTACCGTATGTATCTTTGAGATTACTGATTTAGAACAAAAATTTCATAGCTAAAGCTAAACATATGGAGCTAAATATATAAAAAACTCCAAGATTTTATCAATGACTAAGACATTAGTTTTCACTCTCCCATGTTAACTGAAAGAACATATGACATTGAACATCTGCTACTCAATCAACTAATTTTGAGATGATTAATTTGTCCGTAGCACTTTTTTATAATTCTTCTAATATTCCTTGTGCTGTAGTTGCTTCTTTTTTTTTTTTTTTCTCTTTGCTCCTAAAAAATTATAAGCTCCATGAGCCCAGGGACATTCCCTTAATGACACTAGCATCCGCTGCAGCAGTGAACACCATGTCATGAATGTAGAAAATATTCCTGGAATGTACATTATGATTATTGTGGAATCTCAACTGTCACTTCTTAGCAACTCACACCCTAACCTCTTATTTCAAGAGGTGCTCAAAACCATGGTGACAACAGAGTCAACCTCAGAATTATTCCACTTATTTGGGTCTACAGCCAGTTTCTAAGTCCCTCAGGCTGTAGCTTCTAGTAAAAATACTAATTGATTTTGCTACCTATGTTAGAATTACTTCACTATAATTTTATTTGCAATGATATTCATGTACATGAATGATGGAACCAATCCCCAGACACAAAACTTCTAAGTAAAACAATTGACTAGAAAAACATTTCTCAAATTACTTAACATAATTGACCAACCTGTACTTCTGAAGTCATCTGTCAATACCACAAGCTGGAAACAACCAGTATGTACCACAGAACTGTCATTACTTTTTGATTTGCCCCCTTGAATCTCAGATCACAATCCTGCCAACTAGGATGCTATTGCATTTTTTATGAAGGAAACAGGAGACTGTATTTTAGATGAACATTAAACTATATGCCTGAAAAAGAAGCTTGAGTTTGTTTCCTACAATTGGCCTGATGATTAACCTGGACAAGTTGCTAAACACTTCAGAACTCTTTCCAAAAGCATAAATTGCCCTATATTTTCTTCTGATGATAACATGATGTGAAATTTAAAATGCCCACAGTGGTAAACTCTCTTATGAACATTTTTTTCTAAAAGCATCAATGAAAAAAGTGATACATGTCTTTCCTATTTCAGGAAAAAATGAAAGTATAGTATTTCAATTCATGGATTTATTTCTAAGGTGTAGCAGCAAATATGCTACTATCAAGAGATATCAGGACACCAAACCACAGATATTAAGGTAATTTGTGTATATTTAGGGTCAATCACTGGCCTCAGAAAAGCATGTCAATTGAGAAATAATGACATGATAAAAATAGAAATAGTTTTTGATTATAAATTTCTGATTTGAGGTAGAGTTTCCTAAAGAAATAAATACTGCTTCTAGTATTTTTAATAAGCTATACTACCCTATGTACAAAATTCATTTAAATTGTAGAAACAGAGAATCCTGGGATTATAATACCTCTCTTCCTTTCTAAGAATGTTGTAAGCACCGTATAACATTATGTATGTACAAAAAACTTAAAAGCTATAACATACTACTATTGCAATGCAACACCCCTCTAAAAAGTATTTGAAAAGTCTTCTTGGGGGGTGGGGTAAAAGTAGAAATACTAAATTTCCCTATCTGGGGAATTCCTGGTATTCTCACAAGCAGTAGGGACAACTAATTAAATAGGCCAAGCCCTTGATCTTGGGGCTTGCCCTTATGAAACTTATTCCTGCAAAGGAGAAGCAATACTTATAATTATGCCTACAAGTCACCCCCAGAGCCCTCTTTTATTGCTCAGATGTGACCTCTCTCTTTAAGCCAACTCTGCAGGTAAACTCTCTGCCCACCTCCACCCCTACGTGGGACATGACTCCTGGGTGATAAATACCCACCCCACCCCACCCCCGGCAACGTGGGACATGACTCCCAGAGGTGAGCCTGTCCCTGGTATCACGGGACTGACAAAGCCTTCTTGACCAAAAGCGGAAAGAGAAATGAAACAAAATAAAGTTTCTTCAGTGGCTGAAGAGATTTTAAACAGAGTCAAGAGGTCATTCTGGCGGTTATTCATATGCATTATACAGACCTCTCATTTTAGTTTTTAGTGTATTCGAATAGCTAGAAGGAAATACCTAAAACTACTGAACTGTAATGCTGTAGCCTTGATTCTTGAAGGGATTGTAGAACTATACAGCTTTTACGGTGTGACTGTGTGATTGTGAAAATCTTGTGTCTGACACTCCCTTTATCCAGTATATAGACAGATGAGTAAGGAAATAAAGACAAAATAATAAATAAATGACAGGGGTGATGAGAGGATGGGATGTTTTGGGTGTTGTTTTTTACTTTTATTTTCCCTTTTTTGCAGTAATGAAAATGTTCAAAAATTGATTGTGGTGAGGAAGCACAACTATATGATGATACTGTAAACCTTTGATTATATACTTTGGATGATTGTATGGTATGTGAATATATCTCAATGAAATTGCATAAAAAATAAAATAAAATTTATGAAATTGCCTGTATATTCTCAATATCCTAGAAACACAGAACAAAAAGATAAAGAAAGGACAATGAACAAATCCAGGCTATGTAGATCATGACAGAGCTGTTACCATTTATATAGGAAGCACAAGTACAACTATCTAAGCGGAAAGAATCCTCTTAGTTCTTCAGTCACACTGACACATATTAATCAACAATGTACATTCAGGATGTAATAACAATGGTATATTTCAAGAACCAAGACCTAGAAATATTGGCAGGTAACTTCTTTGGTAATAACTTCTTGGGCAATGACACTTAGATGACTAACTGGTATATATGAAGCTAGTCAACCCCAGGGTATCCCATCACATGACACAATATCATACACCAGGAACCAAGATCAAGAGCTGCACAATCATAAAGCTAATAAGCAGGGAAATATAAATGCACATTTCAAGCTTTCTTGCAAAGAGACCAAGAAGCAACAGTAAAGTCCCAATCAAGGATCTGCAGGCAAGGTGAACATGGTGTTGGAGGGTCAGTAGTGCTGAAAACGTATTTGTTCATAAAATAAAAGGGAAGTAAAGAGGAAACATGTTCAAAAGTAACCAAAAGAGATTTTAAAAAAACAAAAAAACATATACTATGAAAGTTAGAGTATATTTGCTGGGGACTAAGGCAACCAAGCTTTAGTCTTTCTTTCTACCCTGGTCCTGGACTCCTGTTAGGCCCAGTGGTTGCCTTTACACACTTAAAAATTATTAGGGACTCCAAAGAGCTTTTGTTGATATGATCTTATACAAGTTACTTAAGCTCTATGCATCTCTGTTTCCTTGTCTATATAATGGGGATAACTACCTAATTCATTGATGAGTCATTTTCACAATTGCATGTTATATTATCACAGTGCCGCTTTTGCCTTGGGAATGTATAAAATACATTAGATATTATTTTTTTATGGACAAGCAATCCATCTTTCTCAGACACTAAATTTCTGAGTTTCTATATCAGTTTCTGCACTTTTCATTTTCTTCCTTTGATTTATCAAACTATTTTTATTGCCAAATGAAAATATTAAAGATCCATCATTTTAATATGTAAAGCTCTCTGAAAAGTTCTCATGTAGTTATATAATCATGATCAGCACATATGAAAGTAAAGGCATTAGCAGTTTATGCTAGTGGTTAAGACAGGGCTGTAAAGAGAGAATCTTCAGTTCAATTCTTAGTTCTACATTGTATTGACTTTTACAATTCAGCATATTTCTAAGCACTCTAAACCTCTGCTCTTCTCATCTATAAAACTGGACAGTGCCATGGTTTTCCAGTGGAACTGTTTATAAGATTAAATAAGTTGGACATGGTGCCTGGCATCTTGTGAGCTCTTAATAAACGTAGTATTTTTAAAAGAAAGAAAAAAAACTCTGTGGGGTGATACTCCAGAGCACATGAGAAAAGAGAAAGATGATAGATAGGCTAGTATTTTAATAGATAATCTATAAAGTTTTGCCTTTCTCCATGCATTTAGAAGTACGCATTCTTTCAGAACCATGGGTGAAGAGAAAACTGAAGAATGCATCTTGCTCAAATATGACTGTTACCAATAAGCAGAGAAGGCCCAGGCATTTCCACTGATGAATCTGTGACCAAGTGGCATGTGGTTCATAAAGAGTATTAGATGGCAAAGCTCAGAGCATGTAGCAGGGAGCACACCAGCTATCCATGAGCTATGAAATGAAGCTGTGTTCTGGGATTTCAGGTGGAACAGCCAAAAAGTGTGAAGCCCATCTCTCTTCAGCACTTTGGGAAACAGAGCAGTAAAACAGAACATCCATGATCATCTTCAAAGACTATTTTGTGCAAAAAATACTTTGATTTAGAAGATAAAAGGGACATGTTTATTAACACTTGAGCCCTTCGCAGAATCTAGTATGCGGTATCTACTCAATATTAAATAAGTTAAAATTTGTTTTTAATTGCACCTTCTTTGTGAAAATTTAAAAGAACACAATAAACTACCATGTACAGTTTCTGCTATTATTTTACAATCTGTACTCGTGGCCTTATCAAGACATAGCAATGGTGTCATCTAAAACAGTGGTGTTTTAAACCAGAGAAGATAAAAACCCCATTCACACTAATTTCTCAGGGTATTACAGACACTGTTTTAAATGATATGGTCTGTGAATGAGGAGGCAGCTCCCTTCTAAAGAATATGCATCAGTTACACCTAATATACTTGGCCAGAAAACAAAACGATTTACTTCCTAAAAGAACAGGAAGGTAAACACTGGTCTGTATTTTCTGTTGCTGTTCTTAGCACATTCCTAGAAAACTCTGGCAAGAGTCATGGTGATCTAGTGTGAACAGGACGAAGAAAGGTAAAAAGAAAATACAGGAAAATAAGAACTAAATCACTGAAAGAAAAAGAAGCGAAAAATGTAGGATAAAAGTCAGCAATTTAAGTCTTAGGTTATATTTTAGCTTCACATAAAAATGAGGCTTTCTAAATGAGGGCAAGAGGGAAAATATAATAAGATCTACTGGTCACCAAATTATACTTCATTGTCAATAAATCTATGGTAGGAACAATTAAATCAGTTCTTCCTATTATTAAATCAATGAGTCACATATATTAGACTCAAACATCATGGGAAAACATTGATGGATAAACCCTTCAGGACTTTTGCTCTTCCACATCTAAATAAGTACATCTAAAGAAACACTCCAGCTTCCATTCAGCTTCCAAACTTTGCCTTTCATTCAGAGGAACGGGATGCAAAATGTCCAGGTAGGAGATTCAGTTTCACATTTCCATATGTAAAGGGAAATGGAAAATTTTAATTAAGAAAAAAAAAAGAATGGAATATAGATTGCAATTTTATCTGCATTTTAATGAGTAGGTTTTAGATATAATGTATGTGTATATGTGTGTGTGTGTATTTTAACTAAATCACAAACTTCTGACTATATATTTGGAAAATTGAGCACAAAAATACACATCTGCTAATTGAGTGGACATTTTGCTGACTATAATTCACTAATCACCGAATTGATGTTTTCCTTTATGTGGCACACATTTTAAATTATTCCAGTAATTTCTAGGCACTGTGATCATCAAAAAGCATCACTTAGTTAAACACGAGCCTCCAATGTCCCCCAAACTGGTGATATTCATCAAGCAACCAAAATCCAATAAAACTAATTTACCTGCCCTCACCATAAAGTATCACCATTTTTCTCATGCTGCATTAAACATTTTTAAACATTCAGTGTTTCTGTTCCCTTTAGCTAATCTCACAGTAAAATGATATTAAGTAATTAAGAGTATGACAATGATGGAAACAGATGTCACAAGTGAAAATATGGAGACAAAGTGGCATAGAAGATAGAAAACTGGTCTAGAATCAGGAGACTTGGTTTCTGTCCCATCCTTATCAATAATTACAACTTTACCCTAGGCAAGTCATTTAACCTGGTTACACTTCAGCCTTCCTTTCTCCAACCCCCTGCTTCGCTCATAGAAATGTCATGACAATTAACAAGGGTGCCTATAAAAGTGCTTTTAAGCTTACAAGAGAAAGACTGCATAAATACAAGACACTATGACTGTGATTATAAGGAAGTATCAAGCAGATACTGTAATTATAAGGGGGCGTGATATACCATGGCAAAAGTAATACTACAAATTACAATCTGCACATTTTTCAGACACATTATTTTAGGCAATGATGTTAGAGATATACTGATAGAAGTAACTCCAAGTGAGTGAGATGCTGGGCAGAGGCAAAAGACTCAAGTGGCTAGCCTGGAAAACCTGCAATGTAGAGCCATTTAGTAAATGCAAGTTTATACCAAAGTCAGTAAAAGGCGAACTCTCATTGCTTATAATAAAGAATGGTGGCTTAGTAGTCCACGCACAATCTTAAAAGCAATTTGGGGCTCCACAGTTACAATTATTATTTCTAACACGGATCTTATTTTTTAAGTAAAGAATCTAAATCTTCCAAATTTGTGCTCCTTTTAAGTGAAAGATAATTGTTAATAAGTTCTACATAGCATTTTCTATAAAGTGAACAAAACATTTAATAAAGCCACACTTCATTAGTTAAACCTCCTCTTTCTCTAATTACCAATATTCCAATCTGCCTACATTTTTATTTCTTAATTAAAGCTCCTCTATATATCAGGGTGCCATCAATTAAAATCAAATGTAAATTAATTGTGGCTCTGGATCCTTATACCCATACACAATTTTCATCAGCCAATATTCTATTCTTCTTTGAGAGTTTCTGGGTAGTTTTCATTTATCTATAGCTTAGGAAATAAGTTTACACCAGGCAGATATGCAGGATGGGCAAAGAGCCCTATAAATTATATTAATTCTAATGACATAGTTACCTATAAAAGCTATTTCAAGTACCATCCTTACAGATATCTTAGAACAATCATTTCTTCACACCAAAATCATCCAAAGAGGTTAGAGATAGAGGTCACTTTGAGGCTTTCAAAGCCTGGGAAGCCTTGAATGTTCCACATAGGATTTAAGACAATCTGCTAATCTACTAAGACATGAACTTCTACAATTAATTCTTCACAACCCTAACAAATTCACCTTGCAGTTATCAACACTAGCACAGTTAGTCTGGCAAACAAGAAATGTACCCCTGTTAATGAGTTACCATGACTAGCACAAAATGGGCAGAACAGATTTAACCTCAATTTTGGGGGAAAAAAGCCCAGATAGCTTTTGTGTATTTATTTAATACATCTTTACCTGAGAAACATGCTTCCTTATTTGATTTCAACATAAAACATACACAATACTACCATCTAACTCTTATATACTTTTTACTTCCAATCAAAGAAAACTTATCAACTTTATCAGAAACGCAGATTTTCTTGACAAAGTTATTTCAGGTGTCTGTTCTCCTCTGCCATTAAAAAAAAAAATAATAAGGAAGGGACTAATCAACAAATAAAGATGACCTATCATGCGCAGAAAGGATACAATGATCTATACATTCAAGTGAGGATTATATCATGCCTACTTAAAAAAGACTAAAATGAATTTTTTAGGATTAAACTGAGCATAGACCATTAAAAAAAGCAAATCTTAATTTTTGAAGGGAAATTTAAATGGAACTGCTTTTTTTTTTTTAACTAAATGAAGGAAACTAAAATCAGAATATCAGGCTCATTTCACAGATGAAATGTAATCAAGTACAGGGGAATATCTGGAATAAAAATCTGCACTACAACAAAAAAGGTCTCCAGTCAGGCTTGGAAAATACTGTGAGCAATGATTTTTTAAAAGGGTATAGAAACTACTTAAATGAGCAATTTCTGTACCAGTCTTCTTTACTGAAATACTATAATAACTAAAATAGCATACTATATACATTGTAATCCACAGAGAGTATGAAAAATAAGATCTCTAACATGGGTAGTTTACTCTCCAACATAAAGAATACAAGTATATAAGGAACTTGGTGAATCCAGATAAAAGGGATAGTAAATATGGCTATGATGTTGACTCAGGATTCTTAACACCAAATCTGTAAAAGTTTTGCAGCTGAATAGTTAGACTTTGCTGATAATCAAACATTAAAAAAAACCCAAAATGTTAATTATGAATATTTGAAATAGATGCATATGTCCAGAAATGCCAAGCATGAGGTACAATTTCACATTTTGTTTTAAAAATTTAGCAACTAGACTAATATTCTTTTTTACTATTATTTTCCTCAGCTTGTTTTTATTTGTTTTAACAAGAACTCATTACTCAAAGAAAATTTAAATGAATTAACCAAAATCACAGAGCTACTAAATCTCAGGTCTGCAAGCTGAATCACATCTAAAATATTTAAAAGGCCTTTAAAAGGTATCAAATGCTGGGGAAATTGCCAATAGTTCTTAGAAGAACAGAAAGAAAAATTTGACTATTCCCAAGCATTTATATTAGAATATGAGTTAAACTAAATTATATTCCATATTACAATAAATTAAATTTCAAAAAAAAACAAAAAAAAGCAAAAAAAAAAAATTAAATTTCAAACTTCATATCAGAAAATAATACAAATTTGACTCAAGTAAAACCTTAGAGTAACATGCTATTTTAAAATAAACTATAATTAAATGGATCTTTTCCAGACTACAACCTGAATACACCTGACCAGAGGAGAAAACTGACCATACAGATAACTAATATTTATTGAGTACTTTCCATATACCAGGCACAGTGCTAACAGCTTTACATGGATCATCTCATTAAACACAAGTAGCGTCTGGTACTATCCTTACTTTACAATGAAAGCAAACAAATTGGTGAATAAATTTGACTGAGACGTATAGCGAGTAAGTGTTAGAAATGGAATTTGAAGCAAGGCAATTTGACTCCAGAGTACTAATTCTTTATCCATAAAGCTTAAGGTGATATAAACATCCTTGAAGAGCTACCAAGATGAGTGCATTTTCATTTTGGTTCTGTATTAGTGCCATGTCATTTCTTCTATCAGCCTCCAGCCAAGAAATGGCATTCCTTGTGAGACTATGGCATTAGCCTAGAGAACTCTGCTTCTTTTATTGTTTGATAAGCAGGACATACAAGATGCCACCTATGCCCTAATAGGTCTTACGATTTAGTTAGGACATAAAATGTTCAAGTGTTGAACAATGTTTTCAGACAAGTTTTATAATGACGGGGAGAGCAGAGGAAGGAAGACAAGCCAAGGGGTGGAGGTGGGATGGGGTGGTATGAATGAGAACATGAAGCAGTCAATGAAGAGCAAGGGGGAGAGCTGTGTACTTCTTTAATTAACTGTATACTTCTTAAGAAAAGCAATAAGAAAACAGCTTCAGAAAAAGAAGAGCATGGCAAAGGGGTCAAAGGTTATAATGGCCTAAATATAAATACAGGCCACAGAATTTGACCACTGAATGGTGACTATCTTAAAATCAAGTTTCCTTTCTCTAGAGTATGAGGGAGTCTTAGATTGGGTTGGGTTCTTAGATGAAGGAGAAAGTGGGTATTAATGAAGTAGAGTTGGTGAGAACAAAATACACAGGAATTCTGGACAGGAAATGAAAAGGATAATAATATGGGATATAGAGAGTACAGTTTTTTTTTTAAAGAATAAACAAAAATCACTGTTGTAAGGAAGAAAAGATTTTATATAAGCAGGAATTAGAAATGTAAAAGAATAAGTACTTGTTTGAGCAAAAATTCCAGAGAATCAGGAAGATGGGGGAATTATGATTAAAAACAAGTAAAAGGGTTGGGATTAAAAGAACATTTCTTACTTGAGGAAACTGAAGCAAGTGAAAACACACCAAAGTTTTCATGTCGAGGGAACAAGAATTAAGGGAGCTACATGTGGATAGCTTTAATATTCTTAGTATATTAAAAGTTAATGTCATCCTTCTTAACTGTAGTATGAAAAGGGATAGAGTAGTATTTGGGAAGAATTAAGTTGTCTGGATAGTCAAAATAGCAAATAAGAAAAGCAATTATGTTTTACGCATAAAGACACAACATTTGTTTTCATTTTCTGCTTTGCCAAGATTCTAGGGAGAAGAACTTTCTCACAAATGCCCATATCCTGGGGGAAGAACCAACATTTACTTATATAACCATCTCACTTAGTTGATCTTCTGATAATCTATAAAAGCAAAAAGAAAATATACATTCTGCTTAATGCAACTGACATTTATGTTATCTTCTTCAAAAATTGCCATTCAACCCAGAGCCAGATGGTGACACGGTGAGGGGTGGAATTTAGTTCGACCTCTAGGGCAGCTAGTCAATAGCTAGGAATTGTATGGAACTACTGTGGGGGTGGGGGGAGGGGGGTGCTGCTCAGGGAAGGGTCACACATAATATACCAGTCTGGAACAGTGGAATAAGATCCCACACAGAAATGTAAGTCATCCAAACTGTGCAGGCTGGTGTCCTTTCCTGACACGCAAGGCAGTTTGGTTTGCTAAGGGAAAAAAAGCTCAGCTCTGCCTGCAGGGACCAGCCACCCTCCAGAAGGTGAGAATGGTTACTCGGCTAGGCGCCAAGGATAGCTGCCTGGCTCTGGGATATCCTGCTCAGCCAACTGCCCCAGAAGGGGAGAGCCAATTCAAGTAGAATTACATCCCCTCCATGAGATGTGGGCCTTGGTTTGGTGAGTAGTTACTGAAAACCAAGTACAAAAGGGGATCTTCAAGGCAAACTCAAGCGAACACAAAACCTCAGACAAGTCAAGGAAGTCAGCTTGCAAAATAACCTCATCAAGATAAACAAATGCCCCAAATACAACAGAAAATCAGAAAGCACATGAAGATTCAGATAGTCATGCCCAGTCAAATGAACAAATTAAATCATTTGGAGGGTACATGGAAATCAGTACAACCAGTCAAGGACATTCATAATGACAGAAAGGATATCAAGAAGATACTGGAGGAGTATAAAGAAGAATTTGAAAGAACAGAAAAACAGTGGATCTTACAAATATGAAAGATACTGTATATATATATATATATACACACACTAGAGACACATAACAGCAGATTTGAAGAAAGAATAAGTGAGCTAGAAACCAAAACAATTTAATTCGAACACACAAAATAACAAATGTCAAGAAGGATGGAAAAAAATGGAACAAAATTTCAGGAAAATTATGGAACACATGAAGAGCACAAATATAAGAATCACTGGTGTCCCAGGAGAAGAGAAGAGTAAAGGGCTAGGGTAGTTAGCTGAATAGATAATGGGGGAATCTTCTCAAATCTTATAAAAGATAAAGATATGTAAATCAAAGAAGTCCAGTGAAACTCAAATAGAATAAATCCAAAGAGACATACTCTAAGATACATACTAATCATATTGTCAAATGTGGAAAAGAAGGAGAAAGTCCTGAAAGCAGCAAGAGAAAAGTCACCCACTACATACGAGGGAAACCACCTAAGACTGAGTTTGGACCACTCTGCAGGCACCATGAAGGCAAGAAGGCAGAGGTGTGATATATTTAAGATCCTGAAGCAGAAAGACATCCAGTGAAGAATTCTTTATTTAGCCACATTGTCCTTCAAAACTGAGGGAGAGATTAAAATCTTCTGAGAGAACTTGTCAGCAAAGACCTGCCTTACCAGAATTCTAAAGGGAGTTCTGCTGGTTGAAAAAGAAAAAAAAAAAAAAAAAAGACAGGAGAGGGAGGTAAGGAAGAGGGCAAAGAATTGAAGTGTATCAGTAAGGGTAACTTAAAGGATAAAAAGAAAGAGAGGGAAAAGAATATATAGATCGGACAAATAAAAACTAAAAGGATAAGATGGTAGACAGAAGAACTGCCTTTACAGTAATAACTTTGAATATTAACTCACCAAATAAAGATAGAGATTTGCAGAATGGATTAAAACATATGATGCATCTATATGCTGCTTACAAGAGACTTATTTTAGAGCCAAGGATATAAATAGACCAAAAGTGAAAGGATGATAATAAAAGATCTTCTATGGGGCGGGCCACGGTGGCTCAGCAGGTAAGAGTGCTTGCCTACCATGCCTGAGGACCCGGGTCTGATTCCCGGTGCCTGCCCATGTAGAAAAAAAAGAAAAAAAAAAAAATTTCTATGCAGGCTGTAGGCAAAAGAAAGCAGAAGTAGCTATACTAATATCAGATAAAATAGAACTTAAACATAAAGGTGTCATAAGAGACAAGGAAGGGCACAGATTAATAAAAAGAACAATTATACCAAGAAGAAATAGCAATCATAAATATTTATGCTCCCAATCAAGGAGCTCCAAAGTACATGAGACAAACACTGGCAAAACTGAAGGGAGCAATAGACGTTTCAACAGTAATAGTGGGAGACTTCAATACACCACTCTCCTCTATAGACAGAATAACCAGACAGAGGATCAATAAGGAAATAGAGAACTTAATTGATAAATGAATTGGACTTGACAGACATATATAGAGCATGATACCCTAAATCACCAGGATATACATTTTTCTCTACTGCTTATAGAATGTTCTCCAGGATAAATCATATGCTGGGACAATAAGCAGGTCTTCATAAGTGTAATTAGATGGAAATTATTCAAAGCACTTTCTCAGACCACAATCGAATAAAGCTAGAAATTAATAACCACCAAAGAACCAGAACTCTTACAAAAACATGGAGATTAAACAACACATTTAAAAAATCAGTAAGTCAAAAAAGAAATTGCTAGAAAAACAGGTAAATATCTGGAGACAAATGAAAATGAGAATACAACATAGCAGAATTTATAGGCTGTGGCAAAGGCAGTACTGAGAGAGAAATTTATTGCCCTAAATGACTATATGTATTTAAAAAAGAACAAAAATCAAGGACTTTGCTGCTCACCTGGGAAAACTGAAGGAAGAACAGCAAATTAACTCCAAAGCAAGTAGAAGAAGAGAAATGCAAACACTAAGCAGAAATAAATGAAATGGAGAACAAAAAGACAATAGAAAGAATCAACAAAACCAAAAGTTGATTCCTTGAAGAAATCAATAAAATCATGGACTTCCAACTAGGCTGAAAAAGAAAAAAAAAGAGAGAGAGAGAGAGAGGATGCAAATAAACAAAATAAGAAATGAGAAGGGGGTTGTTACCATGGTCCTAAAGAAATTTTTTAAATCATAAGAGGATACCATGAAAAACTATATGCCAACAAACTAGACAACTTAAATGAAATGGATAAATGCCTAGAAATACACAAACTACCTACACTGACTTGAGAGGTAACAGAAGATCTCAACAAACCAATTACAAGTTAAGAGATTCAATTAATAATCAAAAATCTTTCTACAAATAAGAGCTAGTGCCAGACAGTTTCACAGGGGAATTTTATGAAACATTTTTAAAAAGAATTAATACCAATCCTGCTCAAACTCCCAAAATATTGAGGAAAAAGAATACTACCTAACTCATTTTATGAAGCTAACATCACTCTAATACCAAAACTGGAAAAACATGCTATCAGAAAGGAAAATACAAACCATCTCCCTAATGAACATAGACACAAAAATTCTCAACAAAATACTATCATATAAAATCCTACAACACATTAAAAGAATTATACATCATGACCAAGTGGGGTTTATACCAAGAACACGAGAGTGGTTGAACTTAAGAAAATCAATCAATATAATACAGCACATCAACACATTGAAAGAAAAAAATCACATGATTGTATCAATTGAGGCAGAAAAAGCAATTGACAAAATTCAGCATCCTTTTCTGATAAAAACACTTCAAAAGATAGGAATTGAAGGAAACTTCCTCAATATCATAAAGGGCATGTATGAAAAACCCACAGCCAGATCATACTCAAAGGTAAGAAACTGAAAGCATTCCCCCTAAGATCAGGAATAAGATGAGGATGCCCATTGTCACTGCTATTATTTAACACTGTACTAGAAGTTACAGCTAGAGTGATCAGGCAGAAGAAAGAAATAAAAGGCATTCAAATAGGAAAGGAAGAATTAAATCTTTCATTATTTGCAGACGACAAATACTATACTTGGAAAATCCTGAAAAATCTATGAAAAGGCAACTTGAGCTAATAAATAAATTCAGTAAAGTTGCAGGATACAAGCTTAATGTAAAAAAATCAGTAATGTTCTAGACAAATGTAATAACCTAAATGAGGGGACAATTAAAGAAAGAAACTCATTCAAAATAGGAACAAAAAGAATCAAATATGTAGGAATAAGCTTACCCAGAGATGTTAGGGACTGAACCTAGAAAGCTAAAACACATTGCTAAAGGAAATCAAAGAAGATCTAAACAGATGGAAAGCGATTCCATGTTGATGGATAGGAAAGCTGAAATGAATATTGTCAAGATGTCAATTCTACCGATCTACAAATTCAATGCAAAACCAATCCAAATTTCAACAACCTACTTTGAAGACTCAGAAAAGCTTAACACCAAATTTATTTGGAAGGGAAAGAGACCTTGAATAGCTAAAGACATCCTAAAAAAATAGATCAAAGTGGGAGAAGTAATACTTCCCGATTTTAAAACGTATTATAAAGTCATAGTGGTCAAAACAGCATGGTATCAGAAGAAAGAAATTTTCATCAATGGAACCAAGTCAAGAGAGTGTAGACTGAAATACCAGATTATGGTCAATAGATAAATAAATAAATAAATAAATAAATAAATATATATTATATACAATACATGGACAGGCACCGGGAATCGAACCCGGGTCCTCTGGCATGGCAGGCAAGTATTCTTGCCTGCGGAGCCACCGTGGCCCGCCCAGTCAATTGATTTTTGACAAGGCTCCCAAATCTTCTGAACTGGGACAGACTAGTCTTTTCAATAAATGGGCATGGGAGAGCTGGATGTCAATAGCCAAAGAATGAGAGGACCCCTACCTTACAACATATACAAAAACTAATTCAAAATGGATTAAGACCTAAATATAAGAGCCAGTACCATAAAACTCCTAGAAGAAAATATAGGGAGACATCTGCAAGATCTAGTAATAAGAAATAGCTTCTAAAACTTAATACCCACAGCACAAGCAATGAAAGAAAATATAGAAAAATGGGAACTCCTCAAAATCCAATGTTTCTGTGCCTCAAAGGATTTTGACAAAAAGGTGAACAGGAAGCAAACTCAATAGAAGAAAATATTTGGAAACTACATATCAGAGAAAGGTTTGATATTCTGGATACATAAAGAAATTACACAACTCAATAACAAAAGAACAAACAAACCAATTATAAAATGGGCAAAGGATATGAACAGAAAATTCTCCAAAGAGAAAATACAGATGGCTAAAAAGTTCATTAAGAGATACTCATCTTCATTAGCTATAAGGGAAATGCAAATCAAGGTGACAATGAGATATCACTCATACTTATAAGAATGGCTGCTATTAAACAAACAGAAAACTACAAATGTTGGAGAGGATGTGGAGAAACTAGAACATTCATTCACTGCTAGTGGAAATGTATAATGGTACAGCCACTGTGGAAGACAGTTTGGCAGTTCCTCAGAAAACTAAATGTCAAGTTGCCCTATGATGCAGTGATTCCAATTCTCAGTGTATACCCAGAAGAGCCAAAAGCAGTGACATGAACAGACATTTGCACAGCAATATTCATGGCGGCACTATACAAAATTGCCGAAAGGTGGACACCACCCAAGTTCCCATCAACAGATGAGTGAATAAGCAAAATGTGGTATATACATATGATTGAATATTATGCAGCATTAAGACAAAATGAAGTCCTGAAGCATATGACAACATGGATGAATCCTGAGGACATAATGCTGAATGAAATAAGACAGACACAGAAGGATAGATACTGTATGATCTCGCTATTACAACTCTGGTAAATAAACTCAGAGGCTTACAAAGTAGATTATAGGTACTTTATAGAGGCTTAGAGATAAACAGAAGCTAGAGATAGGTGAGTGATTGCCCAACGAGTTGGAATTAAATAGAACAGAACAGATAGAAGTGATCATAGTTCATCAGTGGGGTAATAAGTAACATTGTTATATTAAAGGTGCCTATGATTGAAAGGAGTTGTATGGAGCCATGTATCCCAACAATTAACTCTACAGTTATAAATAAGTTCTTACATGACTACTTCAAAGGTTTGATCTTGTACAAAGAGTCAATAATAAAGGGGTATAGGGGAAAAACTAATATTACATGCTATGGTCTATAGTTAACAGGAAGCTATCTGCAGTACCACAGCAATAACAGTGGCCAATAATGGGGGTGGGCAAGACATGGGGGGGAGTCTAGATTTGATATTTGGTGAGGCCATGTTTATCAATTCTTTGTCTCTTTGGACCAATAACACTGTCAAGAATTAAGCATGCTAATGATTGCACAACTGAGTGAGCACACTGAGAGACATGGATTCTTTATTTTGGACATCATCATCCATGATTCCAATAGATGGAGGGGCCCGAAGGGCACAATGACTGAGAAGCAGAATGGTGAACTGTGATGTATACATATGATGGAATATTGTGCAACCACAAAAAAATGAATGAAGTTGTGAGGTACACAAAGAAGTGAACAAACCTTAGGGACATTGTGCTGTTCGCAGTAAGCCAGAAACAAAAGAACAAATACAGTTTGGTCTCTTTTAGAAAATACTTCTAAGAAAACTGGAGCCTAGACTGTAAACTCTTACAGCAGTCACACTTAGTCCAGAGTTGTAAGTGTATTTCTAGATTCTGAGATGCTGTGCTATCTATGTATAAGCTGGTATTTTCCTGGAACAGTGATACCTCTGTGACACCTAAAACTAGAATTCTGCAGCTCTGGGAAGTCAGCACATCACTATGTACACCAATTGTTAAAGTAACCAAAAAAAGATATCAGTCTTCAATTAGAGATAAAAATGAAGCCAATCTGGTCGGGACTAAGGTAAATCAGAATACAGGGCAAAGGATGATAGTTCATATATTCTAGAGCTACACTTATTGTACAAGATAAAAGGTATAGAGGTTTATTATGTGTAGAACCTAGTTTAACGTAACACACAATCTACATCAAACTGCCTGGATAGCTCATTTTAACAACCTAAACCCATGGAACCCAGAACAGGAATGAGGCCTTGTAATTGGGTATGGCTTAATCTAATACCCCAATACTTTCCTTAATGTAAAACCCAGATACTTTCCAGACTATGGTGGGATGATAATTAAAAAGTATTGGTAGAGTCCTTGTGGTACTGGAGAAAAAATATGGAACTATTAAAGTTTCCCATCTAAGAAATCCCTCTTACTTCCTCAAACACTAGGGAGTCCTAAGAAAATAGGCCAAGCTCTTGATTTTGAGGACTGCCTGTATGAAACTCATTTTTGTAGTGGAGAAGCTAAGACTACCTAAGCAACTAACAACCAGTTACAGGACAGATTTCTCCCAGGAAACCTCTTTTGTTGCTCAGATATGGCCTCTCTCTATGCCCAATTCTGCAAGGCAAGTTATTACTGCCAACCCCCATCCCCCACCATGATAGGGCAGCCAAGGGTAAAAGTTTCCCTGAAAGCATGGAACACGATTCCCGGGAATGAGCCTGGTGCTGGCACTGTGGGATCGACAATGCTTTCCAGACCAAAAGGCGAAAAAGAAATGTAACAAAATAGGGTATCAGTGGCTAAGAGAGTTCAAATGGAGCCAAGAGGCTATTCTGGAGGTTACTCTTATGCAAGTTTCAGCTAAATATTGCTAATTGCTTTGTTTAGCCAACCCCCAACCAACAAATTCCTGTTAATGCTAAAGAACACCTAGGGTTCTGAGACTCTACAAGAGTTTCATGCCCTAAGATTACTTTACTGAAACTTATAACCTTCAGAGAGTTCTTAGGACAGATAAGTCTTGAAACCCAGAGGATCAGCCTCTCCAAGAATATCAACTAATTCCACTACTCCCTATCCTATATTGTTGATACCCCTTTTCAACATGAAAAAGTTAGAAAGGGCATACCCCAAAGACCCCTACACATTGGGAGTAGGATCAAAGGAGAAGAAGGAGTGGTAATAGAAAAGATAGGATTTAACAGACAAGTATGACTGCTGAATCACTATAGTGATCTTTATTTTAGCTTCTGATGTTTTGGAGAAGCTAAATGGTGAAAACTGAACTTGCAGAATGGTAACCTATACCAAACTTGAAATCTGTCATAACTAGTTGTTAAAATGTACTCTGAAAATTTTTGCACCTTTTTTTGTATAAGTCATATTTCATGATAAAAGAATGTTTCAAAAAAAAAAAAAATGCCACCCAACTTCACCCTAGCTGGCATATGAAATTCTGCATAAAAATGTAATCACTAAAGGGCAGTACAATGGTGGATCAGTGGCAGAATTCTTGCCTGCCATGCTAGAGACCTGGGTTCAATTTCTGGGTTCAATTTCCATACAAAAATTTAAAAAGTAATCACTGAAAAATATTTTGTCATTTTAAAACCTTTCCCATCAGTCATTTCTTACTCATTTTATTATCAATTTATAAATCTTATTTAGTGAGGTATATAAGTAATGTTAAGACATTTTCTTTTTTTTTTTTTTTTTTAAGGAAAGACAGAGAGAAGGAAGGAAGGATAGAAGGAAGGAAGGAAGGAAGAAAGGGAAACATTTCCAAACATTTTCTTGCTTTATTGTATTTTGTTTTTCCGTTTTTGTTACATGGGCTGGGGCCGGGAATCGAACCGAGGTCCTCCGGCATAGCAGGCAAGCACTTTGCCCGCTGAGCCACCGCGGCCCACCCAAGACATTTTCTTAATGTGAACTATTTCTTTAACACCAAATGAGCTGTCTTGGTCCACCTTTCAAGTCACTAGCATTAGCAAGTTTGAAGCTTAGATTACTAGGAATCTTTAGCATTTCATGTTAATTAAGCATAATTGTGCCCCCTAGATTATTTGACTCATCCAACAAAATTATCTTCATGCTGCTCAATTGCAGAAATGTTAGTGTAGCTACCTCCCCCAATGATATCCCTATGATATATATAGGGATATTTTTTAACAGAAAATTTTGGGAAGAAGTCCACGTAATCTTATTGAAAATACTTTTGACTACCTTCAGGAACATTAAAAGGTAAAGCATTCTGGTTAAAAAAAAAACCCAGCTGTGTGGAAGAGCCACTGACCAGGAGGGTGGGGTTATGGTAAGTGGGGGTCAATTGCAAATATTTGCACAACCATCAAATGTCTCCATCTTGAAATAAAGCAACCAGGATAGAGACTATGAAGGTCATTTTCCAATTTCAAAGAAGCACGTGTGCATCTAAGCAACACTGCCTGTGTGGAAAACTGACCAGGCCATTCTCACCTACTCCAGTTTAACTCTAGCCCTTGTTATTCTTGAAGCAGGAAAAAGAATAAAAAGTTAAAGACAGTTTTTCAGAAAGAGCTAAAAAGGAAGCAGAGGTGAACACTAAGTCAATGTGCTCAAGGTCATCTAAAATTTTATTATGCCAAGTTCCTTTTTCCTCCCTTTTGGGGCAGTGTCCTCACTCATGTATGGCACAAGAAGTCTGATGAATCTCCTGAAGGGAAGCATTTGCTCTGCCAGTGATTTAGAACCCCAATTTTCTTAAACATCAACTCACATTGTGAAATTATCTCAGGGTTTTATGTACAGTTTTCCATATGTGCTTCGCAGAAAACAGATTGGAAAAATGGCCCCAATTATTCCCCTCCTTGAATCTTTTCCCTTTGCAATGTGACCTTAAAACTTCTTTCATAAAAGATGTAGTCTATTTCCCCATTCCTTGAATCCAAGCTCGTGTCTTCTCTCACCCAAGAGAATGTGGTGGAATTGGCACTGTGCTGTTCTGAGCCTAGGGCTCGCAGGCTCCCCCCATGCTCCTTTGGAACTTTGTCACCCCTGTGAGAACAAGCCTGGACTAGCCTGTGAGAAGAGCCCACGAAGGAGAGCCCAGCCACTTACCCTACTGACATCAGTGCACATCAACGAATACACAGCCAATTCCCAAGCCTGTGTGGCATCATAGCAGAAACCAGCAGAGCTACTGACCTGACCAGCAAGAACCCACAGGTATGTGTAAACTCAGTCTAAACCAAACTACCCAACTAACATATGGATTCATGAGCAATAAAAACTGCTTATTGTTTTAAGCCACTGAGTTTTGGGACAAATCATTAAACAGCATTATTATAGCAATAAATAACTAATACATGCTTTTACTCATAGACACATTTTTTTAATTGTATATATTTTGTCTATGTTCCTATTAGCGCTTTAACTATACAGCCCAATGGATTATTAGGGTCTTAGTAAGGAGGAGAAGTAAAAGACTTGTGCCTTGTTATCAAAACTCTGTGTTAGTGTAGCTTGTGGTGGTTGTACTTCTCTCTTAGGAATGGATTCCTGTCTCAACCCAAATCTCTGGTAGATAAATTTTAATAGCTAGAGGAATACATTCTCCAAATTCAAATTCTATTATATCATTAGTCTTGATCCAGCTTCTATAGTCATTTACTCTTTCAATATCACCAAAAACATCCATTCTTCAGACTGAAGGTAAAAATGCAAACACTTTTTAATCCCAGTTTTGGATTTTCTTTGGATCACCAACAATCATTCTAGCTGAATGAAGCTCTTCTCTTTCTAAGGTTAGTAGGACAAACAAAGAATCCCAAACATACTATTGGAATTTATTATTCCCCTTCTAGTGATAGAAATCATTTCAGTATTAGCTTGGTTTTCTGATGACAAACTTATTTTAAGTTGTCACAATTTAGAAATGATAGTACATATGACAAGTACTTAATATCAAATTAATTGCAAATGTATTTACATTATCATTCCTGTTGTAATTGACAACCTACCCTGAAAAATATGCTATGCAATTGACTATTTAGAAATTGTTGTTAAGTTTGATCCTTGGGCTCTGGGACACAGCATTGATACTCAAGTGTTCTATGGCACAAAAGAGACAGATCTTCAACAGAAGAAAGTTCAAAATTGCAATAGAGACCTGTTTTGCTTCAGAAAGAAATAACAAAATGCTTTCACAGATAGATCTCACATGCTGTTAAGAGATTCTATGGGAGCACAGCATGGTGTAAGACCGTATTGGGACTTCTAGCTGTATAGTCCCCTAGCAGCATCATTAACATAATTGGAATTGGGACCTAATTAGTAAGAGTCAGGTTCTGTTTTTAGTGATGAAAGGTGTGCTATTTTTCTTACAGAACTATTTCACCTTAGAACTATTTAAGGGAAAATATGAAGTTGCTTGATAAATAACATCAGCTTGATTAAACTAATAAATGACTGCATTAAATATCAAGGACTCTTGTATAAATTGCCCCTACCTACCACTCAAGTTCCAAAGATAATGTAGTCGACACTTTTCAATATTTCTTTAAACAACACCCACTTCCCATTTCTAAGAGCACCCTGATTTCCTCTAGGTGACTTAGCTCTCTTTCCCCTCTTCCTGGATGACAAATCCAGGTGCCTGGATTTTACTATCAAAGTCAAACTAGACAATAACTCTCTTCAGCCAATATAAGATAGAAGTAATGTGACCTAAACTCAAGTCAATAAAATCTCTTGGAACTTGAAATCTCACTGATAAACAACATGATAAGAGAAGAATGGTGTTGGTTTCTTGAAAAATTGCATCCTGACCAGATGGCTCCCTCTATAAAGCAGTCATGAGTTCTACTTCCTCACTTTGCCCTCCATGCCTATTCTTAAATTCTCATTTCTCAGTCCCTCTTTGATTTTATGAGCCCATCCTTTCCCAATATATTATATTCCCTCTTGCTTGAAGCAGCCAGAGTTGGGTTTTGTTGCTTAGGATCAAGATACTCAAACACATGACTACTAGACATGGTGGGGGAGGCACATGGTCATTAATCCCAACTACAAAATTAAACAGTGCAAAGACCTTCAATAAAATATTCAAAATTGATTTCTTTCTTCTTCATATGCCCCATTGTCATAGAAAGAGATAAAATTTCCCCTTGTGTCTCAAAATGTCTAGCTGCAAAGGCTTAGATAGAGTGAGTAAATGCCACTTTGCCACTCTTATTTCTTCCCAAGATTTTCTACCTCTGCACTCAAGGAAAATTGATAACCAGTCCCACATCTGCATCAGCTATGGGTTTTCTTGTACCTTCACTTGTTATATCTTTTTTTTTAATACAGGATAGAGTTTCATCCTTCTTCTATTCCAATTTACACTGTTTTCTTTATTGAAAACCCTGCTCAATATTCAGTTTCTGGGAAGTTGTCTTTTATTAACCTCTACACGATGGAAAATTCAATTTGGCACTTATATACATCATTTGCATTGCATTTTTACTTATTTTAGCTTGTGAATAATATTTTTAGAAGTGTGTATGCTGCAGCTTTTCCATTAAACTTCAAGCTCCCTGAAGCTGGGGAGAAGCTTGTGCCTTTTTTAAGCTGTCATTAATCCCAAAGTTTGTATTATAAAATTCTAAACACACTCTACTGCTGACTAACTGTCTTCACAGAGTTTTTCAGGAGATATTTAAGATGTGACTGAATACTGAAAAAGACTATTCATAGATGACTTTAATAATAACTCATTAGTATTTTTATACCTTATTAATACATGGAGTTGCTATGTATATATGCTTTTAACTTTCCCATTCTAAAGTTAAAATTTTAAAAGGACAAAAGTAATCTGTGAAATTAATACCCACTTATTTGAGAATATCAGTTTGGAATTTTACAAAGACTCAGACCAAAGGGAACTACAAACACCTGCCAGCATTATGCATCAGTGCTCCATCACCAACTCATGGGGAGATTTCATTCTAACACTTTTAACAGCTTAAAGAATAAAGCATCTTTTCCCATTAAAGCTTTTTTTTATATTTTTCCAGGTTCTCCCTGGGTAACTTTGAGAATTTCCTGCAGATTAATATTCAATAGGACTACTATTTTGGTTATATAGCCAAACCACACATTTTTCATCTTTAACTGCTTTAAGACAGGACTTATGAGATCTGATTGCTTAAAGTTCTCCCTCACTAACTGGCTTTGGTTCTTATGCTATGATTTCCACAGAGTCCTTCTGAATTTAATAAGCTTTTTCCAGTAATATTATTTATCAAGTACTATATCACCATGACAAAAATTTTCATAACACATCTTTAATGCCCTAAAAATTCTGGATTATAATGAAATCCAATATTAATTAAAAATTTATAATTAAAATGTGATAATTAAATTTTGATTTACAATTTACATATTCCAATCCCTAAATTATAACTATCATTTCTGTATATCAAACTGGGTAACCAAATTATCAAAAACTGTATATATTTTAAAGGTATCCAAGTCTCAAAAAGAAATCTTTCTCAATCTTTGTAAAATCAGTACTATTACTGGTTTCACATTATGTAGAACATCTCACAGAAATTAACTGATCAATTAATTGACGAAAAACTGAGCAAATATTAAGATTCCTCTATTTCAGTATTTTGAACCTATTTTTTCCAACAATTTTTCATTATTGTCTCCATTAAGGAGGAGTCTTTTAAGATTGTTTTCCTAATTGCCACCTCCATGTGAAATTTCAATATCGCAGATATATTTTATATCTATTTATGTACTGCCTGTAAGTCTGTGATTTATACATAAAAAGAGTATATGTAGGCTTAATATAAGGCTTATCCTTTCATTCAATGCAGGATTAAGAAAGACTAAATAAAATTTTACGTTAAAACTTTAATTTAAAATTAAAAAGGTATTAACATTTAACTTAATTTTGTAATTGTATTTGCTGAGGAACTTTTAATGTAACTTATTTATTTAAATCAATTGTAATGTATTAAATTTCATATGCAAATGATATGCATGAATACATAGCAGCAATATAATTAGATTTTTTAAAAAATCATTAAAAATTGTTATTTTTCCAGGAAATGTTAGAAAGTGAAGCAATCAATTTCTTGAAATGTATTTTAATTGAACTTAATATTTAAATTTTGCTTGCTGTGAGAAATTAAATTTAGCTAAGAATGTTCTTCCTTCTTCCTCCTCACCACTAATTTCTTTGACAGAACTGTCAATACGAGCTGCCTCTAATTCTGCATCATTCATTCATTCTTCAATCAAATGTAATGCTACCTCTTGTTCTGTCACTCCATTGAAACTGCCTGGTGCTTGATACTCAGTATATATTCCCTGAATAAAAAATAATGTCCTGCATTTATTACTTCAAAGTCCATTATAGATCTTCTTTTCGCTTAAGTACTCTACTGTTCTTGCCAATATTTAACATCCCCTTCCTCTCACCAGCTTCCACAATACTTCTCTCTGGATTATTGCTTATTTCAATCTTTTTTTTTCAGTACACTTAGTACAATATTCCCCTTAAATATGAACCAGCCCCCAATGTTCCATCACATACCTGCTTCTATTTTTACTTTTCACTCTTTCCTGCAAGTTAACTGTAATGATTCCCATGATTTCAATTTTTGTTGTATATATGAAAATGACCACAAAATATCTCTACCTCCACCTTCATTGGTATTCAGATGTCACATCGGCAGCTCAAATTCAGTAAAATCCACACAAACTCATTATCTCATCCTACCCGGCTATACCTCCCCTTGGTCTTCTCTCTTAAAAATTATCACAATCCACGCCACCCCCATTCACCTAGAAGCTCAGGAAGTGGTTTTGTACTCTCTTTTCTTGCTCTCCAGGCTATCCCCCTTGCTGCTGTATCTCACAAATTGCACAAGTCCATATATTTTCATTATAAATGCACATTAAATATTTCACATCTTTTTCTACTTCTGTCACTATTCTATTTTGGACCCTCATCTCTCACCTGGCCTACTGCAATGACCTATTTGATGCCTGTTTGTGTTTCTTCTCTAATCTTCTTTTCCATGTGCACTGGTTTGAAAGTGTTGTGTTCCTCAGAAAAGCCATTTCCTTTCATCCTGATTCAATATTGTAGAATGGAAACCTTTGGTTAGTTTGTTTCCATGGAGACTGACTCACTCAAATTGTGGATGTGGCCTTTTGATGAGATGGCATTTGAATCCACCCATTCAAGTTGGGTCTTGATTAGTTTATTTGATTAGTTTAAAAGGGGAGACATTTTCAAGAAAACACAGTTGCTTCAGAGTCAACAGAGATGCAGACATCTGGAGATACTTGGAGCACTGAAGAGACATTAGATGCCTAGACATGGACGTGTGGAGATGCAGAACCCAGGAGACTTCCCTATGTGCCTCCCCATGAGATGTTAAGCAAAGCAGAACCCAGAGTTGTGTCCTGGGGGAGCTGTGTCCTGGGGGAGCTAAGTGATGCCCACAGATGCTTAGAGAAGAAACAACTGACATCAGAAGGTAGAAGCTACATAATCAATAACAAGGATCAGCAGATGCCAGCCCCATGCCATCACATGTGATAGACTTCGGCCTTTCTTGATTCAAGGTATCTGTTCCTGGATGTCTTAGTTTGGACATTTTTATGACCTTAGAACATTAAATTTGTAACTTAGTAAATCCCCTTTTTAAAAGCCATTCCATTTCTGGTATATTGCATTCCGGCAGCATTTAACAAACACAACATACTACTATGATATTTTTCTCTCTAAAATTCAAATATAATGACATATGCTTAATTTTAAAAAAAAGTACACCTCTTGAGCAGTGCAATGGTGGTTCAGTGGCAAAATTCTCACCTGCCATGCCAGAGACCTGGGTTTGATTCCTGGTGCCTGCTCATGCAAAAATAAAACTTAAAAAAAAAAAGCCTCTTATCTACAAAATAAAGACCTCCCCCTATCTGCTTCTGAATTTCTTTTCTTAGTCTTACTTACAACCTCAATGAAAAAAAAATGGTATTTCACTGAACAAACCATGTCCTTCCATGTCTTTGATTTGTCTCCTTTTCCCTTCTTTCTTGACTGCTTCCTGATTGTCAAAACATCTAATTGGACTTCAAAAAATAAACAATCACCTCCTTTCCAAATCTGCCCAAATCCTCCAGCCACACTTTATATTTCTGTCTTAACTGTTCTGGTAGAAAATCTATTGTTTGAGGTCTCATCTAGGTTAGAAACTGGCTTATTATTCTGTAAATAGATACTTCTAGATTGTTAGTTATCTTCATTCATTTAATAAAGTGCATGATCTTAGACAAGAATATTCTTCAACATTAAAAATAACAACCACTTATAACTTTCTTTTTAATGGGAAAAATAATTCTCACTCCTTCATACATGGACAATGAATGAATTCTATTAAAAATTCTGAAGATCTAATGAACCAGCACTGATTACATAGTCTCAGGTTTGTAAAGAGATATTCAGAAATGAAATAAAATTCATCAAAGCTTAGGAAAGATCACCAGTTTAGCCTCACTTATCTATAGCACATCTGCCTGACCACATTATCTTAGTGCTTGAGCATCATTTTTGCATTTCAATGTGGCATTCTATCAGATTAATGCTCAAGATATTCCAGCTGCACTGAAAGTGAGTGAGTGGACATATAGGAATAATATGCACGGCTTGTATCATTGACACTGAGCAAAGGAAATGTGATTAGCACCAAATTGCATCTGACAGGGGAATCAGAAACCTGTCAAACACAATGACATGGATCCAATGTTTAGAAGGCAAAAGGGGAAATAAAGGAGCAAGGCAGTCTGGCATGGAGACAGCAAGAAAACACAACGGCAATGATAAATTAATTCATTTACTTGTGAAAAATTAGAGGCTTCCACACACACAGCTCTCATTTATAATCTTGTCAATCTGGTTGAGTAAATAAAAAGGCTCCACAATATTAGTTGAAAACACTAGCAAGAGAGAGGAAATGCAAAAATTAGATTCTTGGCCTCACTTTTAATCAAATACGATTCTTTAGTCTGAGCCACAATGATCTTTGAAAGGAATTTTTTCATACAAAGAAACATTAGACCATCTTTTGTTGTGACCCTCTTTCTAAGACTCCAATTTAGAGCTGTAAAATTCCAGACATAAGACTATCACTGTGTGCTAGGCTTCATGCTACTTAGAAAGAATAAAAGGGCATCTAAAAAATTGACTAAGTGGTTTGGTTCTTAAAGCACAAAATTCAAACTGGAGTCTTTTGATATTAAGTGATTATAGAAAGTTATTATAGCTTCACTCTAACAAGAGTGACAGCCAGAGGTGATACCGAGCTCATGCTGAAAAATGCATGGATCTGGTCCCCCTAGTCAAGATCAGAATATATTCATGGTTCAGTCTCAGGATGAAAGCTTTGTGGAGCCTTAAGGCTTTTTGTTTTGCTATGTCCTAAATTGAAGGGGACACTAAATATGGAATTCTGTAAAACCCTCTAATTGTTCTTCAAACATAATTCTAAGAAAGCATTTCTCTATTATGTATAAACAGAGGAAAAGTTCCTCTACTGTCCACAAATTAACATGACTATGTACTAAATAATAGTTAACAAGCAAAACTGGCAGAAGAAATCAGATGTACTTGTATAAATGGAAGACGTCTAGAAAATAAGTGGCCTGCCTAGAAAAAGCAACTAAAAGAGATTTCAGGGCACAAAAATATCCTTTAAACTTCTCATTTCCAGTCTCCAAGAACTTTCTTCTCATTTAGTATTTTAAGAAATTCAAATAGGCTATAATGTGAAGATTGTCTTAAACAAAATTGAATAAGACTTTTGGGGAAGAAGAAGAAGGCTATTTATTAGATGAGAGATTAGTTATATATTTTTTCTTGATACTGCATGGGGGCAGGGGGCACTCATATCAATTTCATTAACAATAGCCCAAAGCTGGAAATAATCAGGTGTCAATTAACAGGAAAGTGGATTAAAAACCTAAGGAATATTCACACAATGGAATGTTATTGAGCATTAGAAAGGCACTATTAATATTTTAATAAGGGACAGATATCAAAAACATTATGCTGAGTGAAAGAAACATACAAAAGAAAATATATTGTATAATTGGACTTCCATGAAGTTCTGAAATAGGCAAAACTAACCCATGGTGGAAAAACGCTATAACAGTGGTTGTCTTTGAGAGTATAGGAGCAAGGAATAGCTGAAGGAATGATTTTCTGAAGTGACAGTAATGTTTTATATCTTGACAGAGGTTTGCACTACACAGGTGCCTGCTGTGCTGTTTTGAAGGGATTATGTACCCTAGAAAAGCCATGTTTTAGCCCTGATCCAATCTTGTGGGAGCAACCATTTCTTTTAATCCCTATTCAATAGGGTAGGTTGGAATCTTTTGATTAGATTATCTCCATGGAGATGTGACACGCCCAATTGTGGGTATTAACATTTTGATTAGAGGGAGATGCGACTCTACCCATTCCAGGTGGGTCTTGATTCGTTTACTGGAATCCTTAAAAGAGGAAGCATTTTGGAGAGAGTCACAGAGATCCAACACCGCCATGAGAGAACAGAGCCACAAGAACGATGAGAGCACACACAGCCAGAGACCTTTGGAGATGAAGAAGGAAAACGTTCTTGGGCCTTGGAGGAGCTTAATGAAACAAGAAGCCTGGAGAGAAAGTTAGCAGATGTCACGATGTTTGCCATATGCCTTTCCAGTTGAGAGAGAAACCCTGAAGGTCATTAGCCTTCTGGAACCAAGGTACCCTTCCCTGGATGCCTTAAATTGGACAATTCTTTAGCCTTGCTTTAATTGGAACTTAAATTTTCATTGGCCTTAGAACCGTAAGCTTGCAGCTTAATAGACTTCCCCTTTTAAAACCTGTTCCATTTCTGGTATATCGCATGCCAATAGCTAGCAAACTAGAACATATGCACTTGTCAAAACACATCAAATGATACTCTTGGGACTTGTGCATTTTATCATATGGAAATTTTATTTTTAAAAGATCCATAAACAATATGGAACTGTATTTAAGGAGATGCTACAGTGTTTAGGGGTGAGGCGTACTGATATATTCAATTACTTGGAAATGCACCCAAAAATTGCATCAGTGGATAGAGGATCAAAGAGATGAAAAGATATGTGATAAGGCAAATAAAGTAAAATGTTCATTGTATATAGGTTTATATATTTGAAATTTTGAATATATTTTCAATGTATTTGAATTCTTTCATGAAAAATGTTTTTTAAAAAGGGGGGTGGGCTGGGTGGAGTGGTAACAAGTCCTAGCCTTACATGAACACTGGGTATAACAGGAACAAGGAAAGTGTGTCACAAGGATCGTACAGCCAGAAAAAAAAATATCACCAGAGGCATGGAACAACTTGTTAGACACTTAGTGCTGGGTAGAACAGAGGTAACTGCTAGAAACCCTTCAAACAAGGACAAACCAACCCAGGAAAAAAAAAATCACAAAATCCTTCAAAAAGGACAAAAGGCATTATCAGATATTTTTGAATCTTAATTTTTCATAACTTCAGCAAAAAGCAAGCAAAAGTGTTTATTGCATGGAGTTCCAAAGCAAGTCTAGCAATGAAATTTCTCCCTTAGGAGAGTTCTTATCAAGCATTATGATGTTTAAAAACATAAGTTGCCTGTATATAATGCTTAAGATCCAACAGCTTTCACCATATATTAAGAATGCTCTCGGACTTCCGGAGAAGATGGCGGCTTAGTAAGACGCGCGGGTCTTAGTTCCTCCTCCAGAAAAGCAACTAAAGAAACAGAAACAATACGAAACAGCTCCCGGAGTCACGACAGAGACCAAAAAGACAGCGTACCCCATTCTGGAACAGCTGAACAGGCAGGGAGAATCTGCTGCGGTGAGATACCCAAGGGGCGCGCGGTTTCCCGGCCGGGGCGGCTGGCGACTGGGGTCCCCTCCACGCACGTGGCTCCCCGGTCTGACTGGGAACATTGGATAGCGGGGCCCTCCCGTCACGCTTGGCGTTTCGGGACAGCTGGGCAATTGGGACCGGCACTCTCCCAAGCCGCGGCGGCCAGCGACCCCCACCTCCACGCGCGATTTCCGGGGCCGACTGCCGTGCAGACAGACGAGCGCCACGAGCGCCACCTACTGGGCAGGAAAAGAAAAACAGAGCCCAGAGATTTCACAGAAAAACCTTTCAACCAGCTGGGTCCCACATCCAGGGAAATCTGATCAAATGCCCAGACACCAGCAGAAAATAATGGATGACGCTCGGAAAATTGAAGATATGGCCCAGTCAAAGGAACAAACCAATAGTTCAAATGAGATACAGGAACTGAGACAACTAATGCTGAATATACGAACAGAAATGGAAAAATTCTTCAAAAACCAAATCAATAAATTGAGGGAGGACATGAAGAAGACATGGGCTGAACAAAAAGAAGAAATAGAAAATCTGAAAAAACAAATCACAGAACTTATGGGAGTGAAGGACAAAGAAGAAAAAATGGAAAAAACAATGGATACCTACAATGGTAGATCTAAAGAGACAGAAGCTACAATTAGTGAACTGGAGGATGGAACATCTGAATTCCAAAAAGAAACAGAAACTATAGGGAAAAGAATGGAAAAACTTGAGCAGGGGATCAGGGAACTGAATGACAATATGAAGCGCACAAATATACGTGTTGTGGGTGTCCCAGAAGGAGAAGAGAAGGGAAAAGGAGGAGAAAAACTAATGGAAGAAATTATCACTGAAAATTTCCCAACTCTTATGAAAGACCTAAATTTGCAGATCCAAGAAGTGCAGTGCACCCCAAAGAGAATAGACCCAAATAGGCGTTCTCCAAGACACTTACTAGTTAGAATGTCAGAGGTCAAAGAGAAAGAGAGGATCTTGAAAGCAGCAAGAGAAAAACAATCTGTCACATACAAGGGAAACCCAATAAGACTATGTGTAGATTTCTCAGCAGAAACCATGGAAGCTAGAAGACGGTGGGATGATATATTTAAATCACTAAAAGAGAAAAACTGCCAACCAAGACTCCTATATCCAGCAAAATTGTCCTTCAAAAATGAAGGAGAAATTAAAACATTTATAGACAAAAAGTCACTGAGAGAATTTGTGACCAAGAGACCAGCTCTGCAAGAAATACTAAAGGGAGCACTAGAGTCAGATACGAAAAGACAGAAGAGAGAGGTGTGGAGTAAAGTGTAGAAAGAAGGAAAATCAGATATGATATATATAATACAAAAGCCAAAATGGTAGAGGAAAATATTATCCAAACAGTAATAATACTAAAAGTTAATGGACTGAATTTCCCAATCAAAAGACATAGAATGGCAGAATGGATTACGACCCAGCAATACCACTGCTAGGTATCTACTCAAGGGACTTAAGGGCAAAGACACAGACGGACATTTGCACACCAGTGTTTATAGCAGCATTATCTACAATTGCAAAGAGATGGAAACAGCCAAAATGTTCATCAACAGACGAGTGGCTAAACAAACTGTGGTGTATACCTACAATGGAATATTATGCAGCTTTAAGACAGACTAAACTTATGAAGCATGTAATAACATGGATGGACCTAGAGAACATTATGCTGAGTGAGTCTAGCCCAAAACTAAAGGACAAATACTGTAAGGTCCCACTGATGTGAACCGACATTCGAGAATCAGCTTGGAATATATCATTGGTAACAGAGACCAGCAGGAGTTAGAAACAGGGTAAGATAATGGGCAATTGGAGCTGAAGGGATACAGACTGTGCAACAGGACTAGATACAAAAACTCAAAAATGGACAGCACAATAATACCTAAGTGTAATGTAACTATGTTGGAACACTGAATGAAGCTGCACCTGAAATATGGTTTTTTGTTTGTTTGTTTGTATGTTTGTATCTTTTGTTTTTGTTTTTTTCTTTTTCCTTTTTATATATATATATATATTATTAGTATTATTATTTTAATTCTCTTCTCTATATTAACATTCTATATCTTTTTCTGCTGTTTTGCTAGTTCTTTTCCTAAATCGATGCAAATGTACTAAGAAATGATGATCATACATCTATGTGATGATACTAAGAATTACTGAGTGCATTTGTAGAATGGAATGATTTCTAAATGTTGTGTTAATTTCTTTTCTTTTTTTTGATTAATAAAAAAATTAAAAAAAAAAAAAAAAAAAAAAAAGAATGCTCTCAAAGGAGAAATTCAAAGGTACATATTTAATGTTATTTTCTGCCCATTTAAATAAGTATTTATTTGGTCTTGGTTTATTTAATTTGATTCCACAAAAACTCTCTCCTGATGTCAGAATAACCATCAAATTTTAATAAAAATGTATCAGACTATATATTTCACTACTAGCTTTTCTTTTTGTAACCTTTAATTTCATTGCTTTAACCAATAATATAAGCCCTTGTAAGCTAAATTAAGAAAAAAAATCTTTCTCTATTCCATATTGCAAATTCTAATGTTTAATTGGATTGAAGGAGTAATAATGCAATCCCTTTTAGAATTGCTACTGCCAGAGATCACTATTAAAGAAAAAATAACAGCCAAAATGTCCATCAACAGACGAGTGGCTAAACAAACTGTGGTATATACATACGATGGAATATTATGCAGCTTTAAGACAGGATAAAATTATGAAGCATGTAATAACTTGGATGGACCGAGAGAACATTATGCTGAGTGAGTCTAGCCAAAAACTAAAAGACAAATACTGTATGGTCCCAATGATGTGAATCGACATTTGAGAATAAACTTGGAATGTGTCATTGGTAACAGAGTTCAGTAGGAGTTAGAAACAGGGTAAGATAATGGGTAATTGGAGCTGATGGGATACAGACTGTGCAACAGGACTAGATACAAAAACTCAAAAATGGACAGCACAATAATACCTAATTGTAAAGTAATCATGTTAAAACACTGAATGAAGCTGCATCCGAGCTATAGGTTTTTGTTTTGTTTTGTTTTGTTTTGTTTTGTTCTTACTATTATTATTTTTATTTTTTTTCTCTATGTTAACATTCTATATCTTTTCCGGTTGTGTTGCTAGTTCTTCTAAACTGATGCAAATGTACTAAGAAACGATGATCATGCATATATGTGATGATGTTAAGAATTACTGATTGCATATGTAGAATGGTATGATTTCTAAATGTTGGGTTAATTTCTTTTTTTCCGTTAATAAAAAAAAAAAAAAATTCCCACCAAAAAAAAAAGAAAAAATAATACCTTATATTAGCCAATATACACAAATTATTTATAATAGTCCTCAACGGCCTTTCAGATCTTTAAACAATTAACTATTTGAATCATAAGTGAAATGTCCTGAATAAAAGAAAATACCTGTAATTCGTTACCATTTAATGCCTTCTGATCCAAATAAGAAACAAAAATTTGTAAAATGTGCATACTTTATTCCTAGCATAGTAGGAAAAGGAACTCTCTAAAACCAAATTCCTGCTGTCTTCTCACCACATCTGCTCCTCCTGCAGTCTTCTCCAGCTCAATAAAATCAACTCAACCAAAATTGCTCAGGACAAAAATCTTGGTGCTGTCCTCAGCTTTTCTTTCTATCACTCCCCACATCCAACTGGTCAATTAATCATGAATATCTGGAATTGAAGCCCCCATCGTGTAGAATAAGCTCGCTTCTTGACTGGCCACTAGCTTTTCATGCTGCACAACCCCCTACAAGATGCAGGCAGATCATGTCGCTCCTCAGCTAAAATACCCTTCCAAGTCTCCTGTTACTGCAGAATATAAGCCAAAGTTCTTGGAACAGCTTGCAAGCCCCTACTTGTTCTATTCACCTACCCTCATTGCCTCCAGGATTCAATTATCGGTTTCTTAGTGGGACCTTCCATCATGACCTTATTTTAAATTGTGCTCCCCCCCCAATTTCTACCTTTCCTCCCTACTCTATATAACATCTATGTTTTTTAAATTTACATACTTGTCTTTGTAAGGGCCTTCCTCAATAAAATGCTGAAACCAAAGAACAGTGACTTTTAACCATCGGGTTACTGCTCTATGTATTTCTAGTACATAGAAAAATACCTGAAACCTCATTTGTACCCAACAAATATTTGTCAAGTAAATAAACACACTGAAATTTAATTCTTATGCTAAAAGTTCAGAAAAGAAGAGTGATTTAATAGCATACATCCTACCCGTATTTGAAAAGGTTTATTTATGTAAATGGTCAAAAATTACAAAATTAAGAATATGTAATGTTCTTGCTCATTAAAAGAACTCTATGAGCAAATGGATAACTTAGTTCTAATTACAGTTACACACACAGCATCTTTTTTTATTAAATGTCTATACTTTTAGACACTGAAAATATTTCCTAATTAACTTTTCTTAAAAATGAATTTTTCTGGATTATTTATCACTTAAAATGCAATTGCACTGATAGAAAAATAATGTAAATTATAACAAATCCCCATAGCTTTTAAAATTCAATACACTACCATATAAATTGGGTATTTTGCACATGACTTTATCCATTCTTTGAGTTAACCAAGGAAATTTAAATATATTAAATGTTTTTCAGAGACGCTCTTTACTATTCCATGAGTGCGCCAGAAAACGCTGCATATGGTTATGAAATAATAGGGAAAAGAATCCAAAATTGACCTGTGTGTTTTAAATACAATTATCATAGTCAGTGAAAAAATGTTTGCTATTTCACAAATGCATAAAATACTCTCATGTGAATGAAAGTATTTTGCATAGATGGTGAAAAGTATGTTGGTGTACACAACCCGACCCTAACTTCTTTATCTTGGAAAATCAACAGTCCAGTGTCTTTCCCTTCAATGGTTATTTTAACAGTTATTTTCAACAATTATCTGTGCTTATATGTGCAGTTATTAATGCACTCTACATTAAAGCATCCAACGATCCCTTGACTGAAGCCATCTATAAAATATGACAAGGTAGCTACCAGACTTGGAATCAACCAGAAAAACCTATCAAGAGCACTTATGGGCCCACCACTCAACCTCCCAGCAGTAAAATTCACAGCCACAAACCTCAAATGAATTTTTAATTATTCCATATTTGATTTTTACAACGCTTTGAGACAAGTAATTACTGAAGGCACTCTGTTTGTCTGATGTCATTAATATGTATCAGTGACAGTGAAACCACAGAAAACTTAGTGAACAGGGGTGTCTCGAGGATTAATTAGTTAAAGGCTTGCCCCAAAACTCTGAAGAAAGATAGCCCTAAGTTTTGTTATTATTTCAAACTACATGGGCATGTAATTTCTGAGAAAGTTAAGCTCTCTAAAATACTGTCATGTTTACTCTAGGGCTTTCCATGCTGAAAGTTTTAATTTATTTAATTCAACTTTACTGACACTTTACCACATATAACTCAGAAAATTTTATATATTTCAGTATATATTTGTTATATTTATAACTTTATAATTTATTTAAAAAATCATATGGTAAAGTAATGACTACTAAAACATTCTTAATTCAAAATTTTACTTACATGACATAAAACACATTTTGGCATTATAATTTTTACCAAAGGGGTAATGGAAGTTAATCATATATGTAAAATTAAATACAGCTTCATTTTGAGAAAAGGCTTCTCTAGTGAGGGGGTTTTCCTAAAATTAAAATTAAACTTTATTAATTAGAAAGTTTATTACAAAGTGTAGAATAGGCTGTTTGATGAAAAGATAAAAAAGTTATATATTTTAATTTGGAGAAAAAATGGCTGAGAGAAGGGTGCTAAAAGAATATATATTCATAAAGGGATATTTAAAAGGAATTAGCTAACAAGCTCTCTTTCCACTAAGGAAATGCTCTACAGAGGTGACAAGTGTTTCCCCAGGCCATTCCACTTAGAGGTATGAGTAAAGGAGCAAATTAAAGAAACAGAACAATTTTCTCAGTAACTCAATCCTTCCAATCCACCCAGGGAATAATTTCTAAATGATGACAGAGGTGGGATGAAGAAGAATGTGGAGTCTCACTGTTGCCTTTCCTCACTGTTTTCCAAGGCTTTGTTACCTCTCCCTACCTCTGGCAGACTTCAAAGAATATTAACCCAACCCAATCACTCCCCTGTGCTGGGGGCTGCCACTCCCCCAGGACATCGCTGTCTGTGGCTGGAGCAGTGAGCAGCTAGCCCAGAAGCTTCTCCCCCTGAGCTCAAGTGGCTCCTTTGCCCCTGGGCACATCCCCACCGATCCCGCCACAATCCTGACCAAAGCTCTTCCCTGCCCTTCCTTCTGCCACTGAAGTCGTCCTTGTTCTTTTTTGCCCTTCTCTGTGCAGCTGCTCCTAACCTGGGTACCACCATACCATGCTCCCTGCTTTCCAGATGGATTGGGGGTGTCTCTAGGAGGTTTTCTTTTGGCTCTTGCTCAATTCCTTAAGCTTAAAAAACTGACCCCTTCCCTTCCTTTTGCAGGATGCAGTTCATCTGCTACTCCTTGTGGAGGCTGCTTTCCTTTCTACCCCTCTTGTCAGATGCCCCAATTTCCCTCAGCAGCTTTATTCCATTTTCTTCCTTCTTTCCAATCCTTCCTTCTTTGTTTCCTTTCTCTCTTCTCTCTCCCCTCTAATTACCATTAGACAAGAAGAAAAGAGCTAAAATGATGACTGGAGGAATTGCGGTTAAACTTTAGAAAATGGCTCTGACTTTTTAACCATCAATACCACAACAGCTAAGACTTACAGAGGGCTAACTATAAGCAAGAAATAACGCTAAGCCAGAGGTTTCCAGACTGTCTTGGTTTACAGCTCCTTCAGTGTCTCTGTAATTTTTTCATGGCACCTTTAGACCAAAAGAAACAGATTTTCAAGTATTTTTATAGGTTAGGTTTGGACCTAACCTGTTAGGTCAAACAATTTAACTATTTTTGTCATAACAACTTAGTTGACAATTGAGTAAATAACATTAAAAATGTATGTAAAATAATATTTTTATTTAATTCTTAATTAACCACAATACTAACTGATGTGTGTGTGTTGGGCACAACTCAACTTCTTAAACTAGACACCACCATCCTCATTTCACATTCCACATGATTTTCACTTGATACTTGCTTTTTATCATCATAACTGATAAAATCCCAGCTTCATAAAGATATGACATCACTGAAAGAAACAGAGAATGATTTAATATCGAAACTGATCTACCAGGAGTTCATGAGGTGTATGATGGGAGTTTACAATATTATGCAATTCCTCTGTGTGCTTCAGAAACCACTGTTCTGAGCATTGTGCGTGCATTATTTAATCGTCCTCACTACAGACATATAAAGTTATCGGTGTCACCAGCTGCAGAAACAAGTACTATTATATAAATTTTGAATGGTGGAACTAGAATTCAATCCTAAAGAATCTGATTCCAGAGCCACAATGCAGAGATATACAATTGAGGGGTGTAACAGAATGTTTCCATAAAAAGTTTATGGAATTTTGGATACTGAACATTTTTGCAACAACCAACATCTAAATCATCTCTCTAACGTGGTTAAATATAGAATTTGTGGATTAATGGGGTAGAGTCTCTCCTGAGAACATAATATTAAATGCAATATCGCATCTTTAGGAAACATTATTTTGAGAAAGTGAAACATCTGAAAAACTCATTTTATAAGCATATGATGCTCATTTTACCTGCAGGCTAAATTAGCATTGGTCGGTTGAATTCATTTCCATGATAAGTGATAGCTGTCCCTTTGAAAGTCATCATTTTAAAGCTTCCAAATATCTATTTGTTATCATTAGGATTCAGAGTAACCAGGTAAACAAAGAAGAATCCTGATAAATGTAAAGAGAAAAGTTAAAGAAAAAAATAGAATCTATATTAATGTTAGAGATAAATAAGTGAAGAACTCAAACATTCCTTACTGATCTTTCTTATTTTTCATATAGTTTTATATTTATCAATTTCTAGGTGAAATGAAATTTCAATATTTTTCCCCCTTACCGCTCAATAATTTGACACCTTTCTAATATTCAATATCAAAAGGTAAATGAACCTTGGGTAGGCTTGCAAGGTCATTTCTTAATTGTTCTTGAAAAATCGTATTTTTAAAACAAATCGTCTGCTTGAAATTAAATTAAAATTTCTATACTTTGCACTTTTAAATTTTTATAATACTGTTACTAAAGTATGCATTTAACGTTAAAAAGGTTATTTTAGTTTAATAAAGCCACTGTGAAAATCAACACACAATCCATAAAATATTCATTATGACATGATAAATTCAAATTTAAGGCCACACTGTATGTTTTATTCTACTGAGATATTCCTTTAGCACTGCAGGGAAATAAGGATCCAAGGGGATAAAACATAGATGACTAAGAGGTTATAACTACGTCCCAGAGTATATAAACCAATAATCAGTATCCTTCTGAATTTCCTTTTTTTTTTTTTTTTAACATGGGCAGGCTCCGGGAATCGAACCCGCGTCTCCAGCACAGCAGGTGAGAACTTTGCTACTGAGTCACTGTTGCCTGCCCTCCATTCTTTTTTTATGTTGCATATTAATCTACTGAAATTAATTTTTTAATTTTTAATTAATTTCTTTGAAATGATCATGCGTCTAAAATATTTAAACCTAAATACTCCATATGACCCTTCTAACTAGCCTAGTCTAGAATACTGGGAGTATTTCTAAAATGGCTTTTTATGACCGAAGCTGTCTTTGAAATTTGGTATTTTATCCTATATATATATATATTTTTTTTTATCCTGTATATATATATGTAAATTTTGCACTGTACCCAATAATATACATATTAGTGTGTTATTTTGTTTTCCTAAATCTTCAGGTAAATTGCTACTATGGGCAGATGCCCTGTGCTTAACTGGAGCTTTCTGTTGACCTTTGCAAACTGCCACATACACCCTGAGGTGCAAATACCTGGTGCTGGAATACCCATTTAGTGATTCGTGGAAGAGAACTTTTGTGGATTGAAATGAAGATTTCTCCGGGTCCAGGAGCAGATTTCTGGTAACATTCTGCCTTTATGAAATAGAAAATCTTTGGAAATCTAAATTAGAAAACTTTTCCAAATTATTGAAGATGCAATGATGAACTCCTGGCTCTCAAAATGAAGTAGGAAGATAAAACACAAGCAGTGTTGTGGTTTCTGGTCAACAGTGTTTTCTACATTTCCCTGTAGTCGGACAAACACCCGTGATGAAGGCGAGACCAAGGATGGTGACACAGGCTGTCAGCGTACCTGGCACTGTGCTAGATATTCTGCACACAGGACAACATGGATGTGTTGTATTGAAGCTCACCAGCTGACCTAGAATCCCTTGCCCTTTCTCTGTGCTCCAGCACAACGGGAAAGAATTGTCTCACTGTAATGAGTTGAACGGTGGCTCCCAAAAGACATGTCCGTGTCCCAGAACCTGTGAATGTGACCTTATTTGGAAAGAGGGTTTTTGCTGATGTAATCAAGTTAAGGATTCAAGATGAGATCTATTCTGATTAACTTGGGAAACCCTAAATTCAATGACAAGTGAGGCAGTGAGTTTAGACAGACAGAAGGGGCAGGGGGCTGTGAACATGGTAGAATCTGGAGTTACGTGCAACAAGCCAGACACAAGAAAGAAGGCCAGATGCAGACGAAGACTGGAGTTATACAGCCAAAACCACCAGAGCTGGGAGAGGCAAGAAAGGAATCTCCCCTAGACCCTTCGGAGGGAACGCAGTCTTGGTGACAGCTGCATTTCTGACTTCTGGCCTCCAGAACTGTGAAAGAATACATTACTGTTGTTTTAAGCCCCCTTGTCTGTGGTAAGTTGTTGGGGCAACCCTAGGGAACTACTAAACTCTGCATACTGTCTTATTTATTCATGCACTGGTTTATTCATGCATTCAATCTTGGTATTTATTCATTCATATTCCAGTATTATTGAGTATATCTACATGTGCTTGAAAACCTCACAGTTACATGAGGAAAACAAAAATGTTACCACAAATACTATAAAATGAAGTGATGGTTTTAAGAGCAAGGTTATAAAAAGTATTATTAAAATTGTCACCTTTCCCTACCCTCAAATGATTAGTTCTGCACCCCCTTTTCAAACCTTTTGGCCCAACTGGAAAGAGTTATTCCTACAAAAATCTTATTCATACGTGTAGACAAGGCATTAATTTCTTTCTCAGAAGCCAGTGATCTTAGGGTCACTTCTGAGTCATCAAAATCTTTAAGTCTGTCAGATTTTCTTTCAATCCCACCAAGAGTCAATTGCTTTCTCTTCTATACCTCCATCTTCCTTATTAGAAAGTACAGAATCTTTATAAATCTTATACTCTTTTGGTCCCTCAATTCTTCCATTTATGCTATGTATTTAATTTTTCGTATTGTAATACATTAAGTGCCTTCTCATTTCTATCTATCTATATTTTTCATGCATTTTACACATGGATTTAACATCCTGAATATATAACAATCATTTTGGCTTGATACTTACATGATTTCAATAACGTATACAAATTCTTTTCCTATATCCCTCAGTACCCCAACTATAAAAATCCTAGAAGAAACCACAAACATCTTAAGGCTCTAATTTTGGCACAGTTTCTTAGACTTTATGCCTAAAGCACAAGCAACAAAAGAAAAAATAGGTAAATTGGACTGCATCAAAATTAAAACCTTTTGCATCTCAAAGGACATTATCATGAAGGTAAAACAACATACACAATGGGAGAAAATATTTGGACATCACATATCTGATAAAAGTTTAATACCTAGAATATATTTAAAAATCCTTCACTTAAGAACAAAAACACAAAAACCCAATTCATAAATGGGCAAAAGATTTGAATAGACATCGCTCCAAAGAAAATATACAAATGGCCAAAAGGCACATGAAAAGATGTTCAACTTCATTAGCCATAAGGGAAACACAAGTCAAAACCGTAATGAAATACCATTTCATACCCAATAGAATGGTAACTTCTAGAAAAAACAAAAAAACACCTAAAATCACAAGTGTTGGAGAGGGTGTGGAAAAATAGGAACACTTATTCATTGTTAGTAGCAATGAAAATGCTGCAGCTACTGTGGAAGATAATTTTGCAGTGCCTCAGAAAGTTAAGTATAAAATTACCATATGAACTGTCAATACCAAGTCTAGGTATATACCCAAATAATTGAAAGCAAGGACTTGAACAGATATTTGCACACAGATGTTCATAGCAGCATTATTCATAATTGCCAAAAGATGGAAGCAACCCAAGGATTCAACAACTGATAAAGGAATAAGCAATATAAAGGAATAAATAATATATAGTATACACATGCAATGGAATATTCTCCAGCCATAAAAAGGAATTAAGTTCTGAGACATGCAACAACTTGGATGAATCTTGAATGACATCATGTTGAGTGAAAAGAGCCAAACATTAAAGGCAAATATTTTATGATCTGACTGCTATGAAATAATTAGAATAAGCAAGCTCATCGAGTCAGAGTCTAGAATATAGGTTACCAGAGGTCAGGGTGGGCATAGGAATAGGGAGTTAAGGCTTAAAATGTACAGAGTTCATATTTGGAATGATGGAAATATTTTGGTAATGAACAGCAGTGATGGTAGCACAACATCGTGAACATAATCTACAGTACTGAAATACAAAGTTAAAAGTGGTTAAAGGGAAAATAGTAGGTTGTATATATGGCTAATAGAATATATATTTTTCTAAATCGATGAAAGTGAACAACAAACAGTGACACTTAAGTTTAACCATGGACTATAGTTAACAGCGCAATTATAAAAATGCACTTTCATCAATTTTAACAAAAGTACTATTCCAATGCAAGTTGTTAGTAATATGTATATGGGAATCATCCTGTATTTCATGCATGCTTTTTCTGTAAACCCACAATTCCTCATTAAAAAAACAAGAAAAAACGAATTAAAAAAAAAAGCTGAGAGGAGAATGCCTAATTTCTCCTGTAATATCCAAAAAAAAAAAAAAAGTACAAAATCAATGCTTCTTTTCCTTTGATGATACAAGTTACTTCCTTCTCAACTTTCTTATTTGCAAACTTCTCACCTTTAGATAACTCTCTCCCACCAAAAATGTTCTGTTTTTATGAATAATAATAAGACCAACACAATCTTATTTTTTCAAGGTCTTAGCACAGATTTATATCACACTAAGGAAAAGAATCAAAATATTCAACCTCTTTTATAAAACTTTCAAATCACTGGAAAACTTACTTCTCTATATAACCCTTTAAGATTACCCAACTTTCTCTTTATCCCAGGCCACTGCCTGGGTGAATCACATCTTTGTGAGCACATTTTATTTGTAAGGCCTTCTTAGCTCTGGTTGACCAATACTTCTCCTTTCTCATTATCTAATCATTTACACAGCTTATAAACTTGTTCCCCTTACACATCATCTTCAGCAGTGAGATAGCACATGATCATTGGTGATTCCACACATTTATTCATGTTATTTCTTCTATTTGGAATGCCTTCCCCTTTCTTATAGGAATAAACTTACTTTTAAAAACTACATTTTAAGCAGTAAAGGAAGTATTGCTTTAATTTTGGCCGATCGGTGCCCTGGAATATTATGCAACAAAAATGATAATTCCAAACTAAAACCACCTATTTGCCCACCACTTTTAAAATTATATGAACTAAATATAAGTCCCTTTCAAAACTCTGACTTCCGCTAACCAATAATTCCCATTCTACTCCCAAGAGAATCATTGATTACATGAGCTTTCAGGCAGGTGACATAATTACCCCCACTGTACGGGTGAGGACAGACAAGTGACATGCCCAAAATCAAAAGGCTAGGAAATGAGAAAGCTCTCACACACATCCAGTAATCTGGTGCCAAAATCCATAAACACTGCACTTCATATTTATGATTGACATTTCCAAGATTAGTGCATACAGACTTACTGGCGGAAGGCTAAATAACATGAAATGTAGCATATTATTTTCAACCATTCTAATATGAATGAGCACTTACTTTGTCTTTTTATTTTACTATTAAAACAGTGCTGAAATAAACATCCTTATATATCTTTATAAAGTCATTTACTTACTTTATAAAAAAAGGTATAAGGATCGCCTGCCATGCTGGAGACCTGGGTTCGATTCCTGGTGCCTGCCCATCAACCACACCCCCCCAAAAAAAAAAATTTATGGAGTTTTGATTTTAATATAGTCCAATTAGTTTTCCAAATATTTGTAGCAATTTACACCCTTCCCAAAAGTGTATGACTGTACCCATTCCTTGTTTTAAGCAGTGATTGTGAATATTTTTCCTGACTGCATAATCTCTGAACCTTCCTAAAGGCCCATGAGATACCTAAACTCCTGTTAATAAATTTCCTTTGTTTTAAATTAGTCATAATCAAAAAATCAGCTCTGGAGAAGAATACAATGGATGAATCCACTCAACTGTTTTATCACCAGATTCATCTCATGCCTTTCCTTTATCTGGGCCATAAGGTAGCAAGAGAGTCTTTGTTCTGTTTGTTGATGTTGTTACAGTTAGGGGTTGGGGTAAGGAAGTGGGAATTTAGTTCCCTCCCTGCACAGTCAAATAAGCTTTCTCTGTGGAAACGCTTTGAACAAATCATATAATAGACCTACAGAAAAAGGAAATAGTTATTCCGGCTTTGGACCTTTGGTAAGCTAGTAGTAAGCATCAATTAGTTTAAATGCTGCTAGTCTCTGTGGCTCACAGGGAATTGGAGAATTACACAAGGCTAACAGTAAGCCCAGCAAAGTACAGGACAGCATTGTTCCACCTTGACTCTCTGGTAATTAAGCCAGTCTCTTGTATACTTTTTTATCTCCTAGGCTTTTATTCTTTGGTAGAGAATGCCATGCATGCTAAAATAACTTATTTTTGTTCAAAACTGAATGGTAGAAATATCCTCCAATGGGCCAGTCCAAGTATCCTTTTCTTAATTTATTTTTAATCTTCCCACTTGGTAGAAGAATTTTAAAATAATGCAAATATTTTCCAATTCTGAAAGACTGATGCACAAGAAAAATGGTCAAAAAAGAAATCTGGCACTTTAGTTCAATTTCCTTCCTTTGCACAATTTATTTATATGGGATTTAATTTTATCTTCAAGATGTGATAATTACACTTAAATATATATAGGTTTCATTCCAGTTCAAAATTTCTTATTCAATGATTAACAAGCCTTAATATGTGTTCATATTTCTGAACACCCTTACTATTTCTTTTCTATCATCATTCCCATACATTATCAGTTCAAAGAAGGATGACATTGTATCTTTTAAAATCATCTGTTATATAGCACAGCAACAATGGGCTTAGAAAATACTTTAAAGTATTAAAATAGGCAAGTAACAATATGGTTTGTGTGAATCCAACATGTGTCAAAAGTAAAGAAAAGGAAACATAAAAATTTCCTTATAGAAATAAAATATTGCCTGAAAACAATATAACTCAAGACAATCCTGCAATATAATAAAAAGACACAATTTTATGACCAGACACTGAATGAACTCTGAATCCATGAAAATAAGGCCTTGGCTGAGTCCAAATGTCCCTTGCATCATTATCAACAGCTACCAAGGTAAATTCCTTGAAGATAAGAAATTTTATGCATTACCAGCAGGGTGCTCTAGAGAAATGAGCTGCAATGGAAATGTTTCTCCAGAGAGATTTTAGTAGATAACACAACTTAGCTTCAAATGAAAATGAAAGGTAGTAAGTATACTAATATTTAAGCCTTTAAAGACAAGAGTTAGAAGGAAGCCTTGTGAATTAGGATCATCTTTCACAAGCCTAGTCATAGTCTTCACATCTTTTAGTTTCCAAAAAGCTTAAATATTTTCACTTTTCAAAAGGAAATATATCAGTTGCTTCTATTTTTAAAATATATCCAATTCTCTAAAGGAATTCTATAATTTCCAGAGAACCTTCATTATTTGTAAATAGCATACATTCTCTGGGATATTACCCTTAGCACCCCAATTCAAATGATTTAGGAAACCATGCAAATTAAATAAACTAGGAAACCATGCAAATTAAATAAACCAATGTAAAAATTTTAACATAAAAGTAAGTCTGAGACAAAGTCCCTCGAGGGACTGGGGAAAAAATATGGAGCTATTAACCTTTTCCACCTGGGAAACCCGGATACTCTCTCAAACATCAGGGACTCTCAAATTAATAGGCCAAGCCCTTCATGTGTGTCTTATGAAACTTATTTCTGTAATGGAGAAACTAAGCCTACGTATAATTACACCTAAGAATTACTTTCAGAGAACCTCTTTTGTTGTTCATATGGGGCCTCTCTCCCGCTCTAAGCCCAACTCTACTAGAAAAATCATTACCCTCCCCTCTATACGGGACAAGACATGAAAGGATTTGAGTCTTTCTGGCAATGTACATGACTCCCAGGGATGAGCCTGGCCATGGCACTGTGGGATCGACAATTTCTTCCAGATTGAAAGGGGGAAAAGAAATGTAACGAAATAAGATAACAGTGGCTAAGAGAGATTAAATAGAGTTAAGAAACTATTCTAGAGGCTACTCTTATGCAAGCTTCTGCTAGATATTGCCACAGTCTGCCAAACCTTCACTAACGTCATTCTTGTTAACCCTAAGGAACACTCAGGGCTCTACAGAGATCCTCCAAAAGTTGCACGCACTAAGTTTCCTTTTCAAAACACCTAAAACCTTCAGATGGTTCCTAGGCCAGATAAGTCCTGAAACCTAGAGGTACCATTCTCTCCAAGAATATCTACCAGTTCCACCTCCCCTCCCATACTGTTGATCCTCCTTTTCAACAGGAAAAAGGTTAGAATGGGCATAACCCAAATTTTCCTAAAGACTGGGAGAAGGATCAAAGGAGAAGGAGTAGTTATAAGACAGAAGTTAAGATTTAACAAATAAGTGTGACTATTGAATCATTATATTGATATTTCGTTTTAGTATATATATGTTTACTGGAGCAGTTAGAAGGAAAAACACAAAACTGTACAATTGTAACCCTTACCAAACTTTGAAGTCTTTTCTATAACCACTTATTAAAATGCACTTTGAAATTTATTTCTTTTTTTGTATATATGTTATTGTGCCAGTTTGACAAGATTATGCACCCGATAAAAGCTATGTTTTAATCCTGCTTCAATCTTGTGGGGGCAGCTATTTCTTTTAATCCTGATTTAATATTGTGGGATAGAAACTTCTTAATAGATTATCTCCACAGATATGTGGCACATCGAATTGTGGATGTGACCTTTTAACTAGAGGAGATGTGACTCCACCCATTCAAGGTGGGTCTTGATTAGTTTACTGGAATCCTTTAAAAGAGAAAATATTTTGGAATAAGTTCAGAGATAACAGAGACACTTGGAGATGCAAATGCTTGGAGAGCAGAACCGACAGAGCTTACACAGCCAGAGACCTTTGGGGTTGAAGAGAGAAAATGCCCCTGGGGAATCTGTTTGAAACCAGAAGCCAAAGACCTTAGCAGATGCCAGCCATGTGCCTTCCAGACACATTGGCCTTTCTTGAATCAAGATGTGTTTACCTGGATGTCTTAGTTTGGACTTTTTTATAGGCTTAGAACTATAAACTTGCAACTGAATAAATCCCCTTTATAAAAGCTGATCCATTTATGGCATATTGCATTTTGGCAGCTTAACAAATGAATACAGTTATATTTCACAATTATATACATATATATATATATATATTTTTTTTTTAAAGAAAGCTTGAGGAAAATACAGTTGGTGACCATTATCAAGAAAACTTTCTCCATGCCTGGAAGTCAGGCTATATACGACAAAAAATTTTGAAATCACTCTTTTTACAAGTGCTAGACAACTAGCTTTTCCAAGCAGTCACTATTAAACACAACAATAGTTATGCTTACTAACATAAAGGAAGACAATGAAATTATAGCTGGATGCCACAGTGAGCAAAATAAATGCTTAACAACAACAGTCCAAAGACCACGTGTTCTCCAATTAATAAAAAGGTCTATTGCCCATATACACAACAGGTACAGGAGGAGAATTCTCTCACTCCCTTATACTCACTCATTTACACACACACAAATACACATTCACACACACTGACACACAACAATGAAAGGAAAAAACTAAGTAGGAGTAAGGGCCCTGGTATTCTAACCACAATTCTTTCTTTTTGCATGATGATAATATTATCACTGTGTTTCAAAGTATGAAAAGCCTAGGTCTAAAAAAGTTACATTCTGACAGGAAAATCAGTTACAAATTAATATACACAGAAGAAGGATTCATTTACCTTTCTGATCAAATATTTACTGTGACTTCCAAATAATACATTGTTCCCTGCAAGTTTAGTCTTAGAAAAAGCATTTAACTAAATTATTCATCCCAGGTGAGGAATAAAAGATGGCACTATATGAATCACAAATTACATCAATAATTCTTTAATAGTCCAAATTTAGCAAAACCGCTTTAGCCAAAAGCAGGGTAATGGCAAGGACAAGTCTATCTCATTCCCTTTGTTTTCTATCTCATTCTGAAAGGCATCCGAATTTTTTTTTTCTTAGATTAACCCCCTAAAACGTCTTCCATGTTTCATCCTCATCTGCTTCTCCTCCCACTGACTTAGCTGCTTTTCATTTCCAGGAATGTTTTAAGATGTTAAAAACTGCTGGATGGCTGCCATTGGCCCTTGAGAAATCATTTTTTTTCCTATTAACCCACTTAAATTGTGTGCTGAATTCATATATTTTGAACATTCTGAACTGGGAACAGCTGCCCAATAAAATCTAATTTGAACACCCCTCCCATTTCACTGCTGTTCATTGTGTCCACTGGCATTTTCCCCCAGTGCCTACCATTTGCACAGTCCCTACCTACAGCAGAGTTAGGTTTCTGAAGCCTCTTAGAGACAGAGGATGCACTCTTCTGAAAGTCACACCAGAGAGGAAAACACCCCTCCCTACCTCTTTTTTTTTTTTTTTTTTTTTTAACCATCACTGCATCCTGTACAAAGTTTGGTAAAACGTCACATTTAGTGATGCAGAACATATTTATATTTGGATACTCTAATATCTTATCTTCAAATGGTACAGTCATTTTTCTTTCAACAGAAATCTTAGAATGAACCACAATTTATTGAACAGATTTATAGAAAACATGAGAGAGACCTATCTATGCCCGTTGAGGACAGGGAGCCAGGGTTAGAGGCCTTCCTTTCTGACTCCTCTCCATTCTTACCCCTCTCCTCCTTCCTTGATGGACATAAGGGCCTCCTAGTACCTCTTCTCTTCTCGTCAGCATTGTGATAGCCACTGCTGAGATCATAGCCAGGACTGCTCTGACCACTACTTCCTAATATTTCCCTTCTTTTTCACTTGGTTAAACTCAAGGGAGGAAGGAAGAATACTTAAGAACTGCAATGTATTAGGGATTTCTCTATGTTATGTCTGTTAAGTCTCATAACAAACCAGCAATTTAGCATTGAAGTGATTTCTTCTCAGACACCTAGAGAAAGAAAATGAGAAGCCAGGATTCAATACTAAATTTATCTTATTCCAAAGCCTATGCTCTTTCATTTCATTACACAACCTCTTCAAGTTTTTAATAAAAATCAACCAGCTGCCAAATGCAGTATAACAGTATTTATACTGTTATATTCAGTATAACATATTTTATGAAAAATACATATACATAAAAATACATGAAAATATGCGTATAATCTCAATCTTAAAAAACCTTTCAGAGACATTTCAGGATTTCTAAAAAAATAAGCATTAAAGAAATTGCCATGACTATAATTTATAGATAAGTATAATCTAATAATAGAAAACTTGCTTCTCAACTAAGAAATGCTTAAAATTAATGAAAATAAAATAGAAATAAAGGTGACTCACAGAACACAAATTATGCAAATTTTCCAAAAGTCCTTGATAAGGTTCTTGGAAGAGGCTATAAAGGAAAATAAATAACCTCCAGGTCGATGAGGGAGATGTGGGAGATAATATTAACAGGTCGAGAGAAAAAAAAATCAGAATTAAAGTCCATGCTCAGGGTGCCATCATGGTAACAGTTAATAATGGTAAGTAAGGGTCAATATTTGAACTAACATGCTTAATAATGATTATAAGGTACTTTAATGTCTATTGCTTGAGTAGTGGTACAGCTAAATTATTTTAATTAATAAAATTGTCCTGGATTATGTGAAGAATGCAGAAACAGTTTAACAAAAGAAAACAATAAAGGCTTCCTGGTTTTTTAAAGTTTAACAAAGGTTAAGATTGAACTGAATTTAAAGAATTATAAAACAGTTGTTTGCCAAAAAAAAAAAGGCAGAACCATTTTTATTCTAAGAGTGGAATATCCTTTCAGGGGAAGGTTTCAAAACTCTTATGTGTGGTAGAGATCAATGGTTTTCTTTCATGTAGCATTCAATAGCAAATGGGATACTGTAGCACAGAGAGATTATTAAGAGTAGTCGATGGATAATTATACATTGACAGCATAGGGAATAAACTCAGCATTGAGTAGAGGCCAGTCACCTACTTTTAAAGGAGGTTCTTTAGAGACTGAAAATAAAGATCTATTTGTCATAGTCTTTTAAAAGTTGTAGCTTCTACAAAACTAAATGCTGGTTAAAGGCAAAATAAGATTTACATATAAAAGGCCACTACAATGATTGCCTTTTTTTTTTAACGAAAAGCTAAAGAGGAAGAGATGAAGATAAGCAATTTTATTAATTTTCATTTCTTCCAGCTCAATAACAAGAGAATGAGGAAATTTTTCAGGAAATTAAAGAACAAAAAATTTGTGAAACCAATTAGGAAGGCTTCTCCTGCAAAGGTTACAGTATCTTTGAGTCATAGCACCAATAAGTTATCAATATAAACAACATTGTTAGGGAATTTAGCACATTATAATGGAAAGCAAAACACACTAAAATGTAATTAAATGACATGCTTTAAGGACTGAATTAGTATGCATACAGGGGTAAAAATTAATACGCATAACACAGGTAGATGCTTGGAGATATTGTTGAAATGCCAAATGTTGGCCACTGCATGGTCTTTCATTCATTATAAATTAAAAATATATATACTTAAAACATACTTGAGTAATAAGAAAGGCCTATTTTAAGTTGTTACTCATTTTAAACTCCAATTTCTTTTCCATTTCCCATTACCCAAGTGTTCTGTGTCTTTGCAAGGTAAATAAAGAAAACTGCAACTTTCTGCATTTTAAATGTAGGTACTCTCTTAAAACCATACGTATCACAAAGGCCTAGGGGAAAAGGACTTCTCTTGCTTATATACTACAGTATGTATGTGTTACCTTCAGATCCAACAATCAACCATGACTTGCCCAGCTCTATTCCCCATGAGTTTTCTATATCAATCCCACAGTACCAGCCAGAAGATGTCCTGCAATAGGTTCTTTGTATTATCAGCATCTATGATTCCCAAGAATTTGGGGCAGTCACCAGCAGCCCAGTAAACAGTAGCCTACCATGGTCCCAGAAGCATGAGGAAGGAGCACACAGAATTCTGGAGCCATTGCAGGCTAGGTAACTTCATTTTGTCCCATACAGTAGAAGATGAATTAAAACTTATTAAAGTTACTAAAAAAGAGGACATTTCAAATAAATAAATACTCATAAACAAAAAGCAAACCATTATCCATACAAGGAGTATATACAGGTACGCTCTCAAAACAGTACCACCGGTTCCTTAGAACCCACATTTTAATACCCAGCCTAGAATTTAAACTCTAAGAACATGGGTGAAGAATACTGAGCAATTAACTTATGGAACTGTGATGGTTAGGTCCTGGTGTCAACTTGGCCAGGTGAAGATGCCCAGTTGCCTGGTCAAGTGAGCACTGGCCTAACTGTTGCTGCAAGGATATTTTGTGTCTGGTTGATAAACTGGAAAGCTGGTTTATTCAATCATCAGTCAGTTGATTGCCATTATGGCTGATTACATCTCTGATCAACTAAAGGTATGCCCCCCACAATGAGATATAACAATCAATTGGATTCGATCTAGTTGGTTGAAGACTTTTAAGGAAGAAGAGAGAATTTTCACTGCTTCTTCAGCCCTCGAGCCTCTCCTGTAGAATTTGTTGAGATCCCTCACAGTTGCCCACTTCACAGCCTGCACTCCTGATTTTGGACTCTTGCATTTCCACAACTGCATGAGACACCTTTATAAATCTCATATTTACCAATATATCTCCTGTTGACTCTTTTTCTCTAGAGAACACTAATACAGAAACTATTCAAAACATGCCTAAATTTCCAACAGCTCTTTAAAGAGAAGAACCCTATTTAAAAAAAAAAAAGAAAGAAAGAAAGAAAGAAACTGATGATTTTAAGAAGAAAATCTTGATCTAAAACAAAGCTCCTGAAGTATAGTGGAAGGACAAGAAATGCCCAAAGGTTTTTACTTACGTTTTTTCATTTAGTGCTTTGTTATCTACAGAAATCTGTTGATGGCTTGACTTAACCAAGGTCTATGAGATATTTTAGGGTGTTTATTACTTAAAAGGAATATCAGAAATAGTCTTTTTTTTCTCTTTTCTATGTCAAGTGGTTGTCACTTGACTAACTACCACAACAATAAATTTAAGAGGCAGAAGCTAATTTTCAAAGTTCTCAATAAATTTCTGGTTTGCTTTATTCACTAAATTGATTCCTTTGAGGTGACTTAGATGCCTTGTGATGGCAGACCTGTTATGTACCTTGACTGTGTCAATGTCAACATCCGGATTATGAAATTGTGCCACTGCAGGTAACTGGGTAAAGGATGCATATACTCTTTCTGTATTACTTATTTCTCACAACTGTTTGTGAATCTACAATTATCTCCAAATTAGAAGTTTAAATTAAAAAATCAGACTTTAAGGATTGTGCCAGTTTGAAGCTATAGTGTACCCCAGAAAAGCCATGTCCTTTAATCCTCATTCAATATTGCTGGGTGGGTTCTTTTTTATTGTTTCCATGGAGATGTGACCCATGCAATTGTGGGTGGTAACTTTTGATCAAATGGTTTCCATGGAGATGGGTCTCTATGCATTCAAGGTGGGGTTGCATACTGGGGCCCTTTAAGAGGGGAGCATTTTGGGAAAAGCTGAGTGCCGACTGAGCACACACAGCCAGAGACCTTTGGACATACAGAAGGAAAATGCCCCCAGGGAAGTCTTATGAAATCAGGAGAGAAAGTTAGCATATATTGCCATGTGCCTTTCCAGCTGAGAGAGAAACCCTGAACTTCATCAGCCCTTTCTTTGGAGTTAAGGTATCTTTCTCAGGATGCCTTAATTTGGACATTTTTGTGGCCTTAGAACTATAAACTTGCAACTTAATAAATTCAATTTTTTTTTTTTACATGGACAGGCACCGGGAATTGAACCCAGGTCCTTGGGCATGGCAGGCAAGCGTCCTTGCCTGCTGAGCCACCGTGGCCTGCCCAATAAATTCAATTTTTAAAAGCCATTCCATTTCTGGTATATTGCATTATGGAAGCTTACAAATTAAAACAAGGATATAAGCCAATTGGTTTTATCTTTCTACTTCAGCTCTCCTAAATTCTCAAAAATGGCAACTAAAAGGTCCGAATACTTCTATTTTTATCACGGCCTACATACTGAAATCCCTGAGACATATTAATGCAACTACTGACCAACTCTTAGTCAACCAAACTTTTAAGTAGTAGTAATTTTTGACTCAGGGCAATTTTATTAAAGCCCAAATGAGAAACTACTAATACAACTGAGAAAGATGCAAGTCCTTCTCAAATGCACATATTCTCCTGATATGGGGCCTTTCATGAATCTTTTATACCAAAAGCAAGACTTGGAGAACTAGACTATAAATAAACTTGCAAAGACCTAAAAATGTATTCATTAAAAATATTTATTACAATAAAACAATCAAAAACAATAAAAAGTTATCTATGACATTGCATATGTTAATAATACTGAGTGATGTATAATTAATTTTCTTTTATCATTCTTCACTTGGTAAAATGTCTTTAACCTATCTTTCCCTACAGATGTAATTAATTCCTAATAAACGCATTTGATTTGATAGAGATCATATACATATCAATCAGCAATTTTTACTTTAAAACAAAAGTACAAAGCCTTTCTTATTTTATGATTTCCAGACAATTAGGTCCTGCCTTGGTTTCAGAGACTCAGAATAACAAGGATGTTAACAATGGTTATAGCTCTAGATAGTCTTTATTTAAAGTCCTGTGCTAAGATGAGTAGATATTTCTTGACTCCCTACTTAATGAATAGGGCTCTAGAGTTTACTTATGTCTGTGGTAACTACCTCTCAAACTGCATTGTCATTAGTCTGTCTTACAAATAGTACTGGTAATAACAATAAAACAACAATGATGAAAAATTTAATATTAATTAAGCCCTTACAATATGCCGAGAACCATATAAAGTAACTCACATACATGATTTCAATTAGTCCTTTCAAATCTCTAGAGTATAATAAGTTCTAAAATTATCTCTATTGCATATACGCAATTACTAAAGTTTCAATGGCCCAGATAAATACATCCAAGACGTTACCTCTAGAGGTATTACTCTAGTCCAGGTAGTCTGATTCCAGAGCCTTTGGGCTTAACCTCATCAATGAGCAGCGCAGCCCTAAATTCACCTCCTACTACTTGAAAGGGGAGGCCAAGGTCAACTTTTGCTTACTTTTGTTTACTTTCTCTATTACTTCAATACAAGCTCCCATACTTTTCTGAGATCTAATTCACCCTCTAATTGTTTTATTTACTAATTCTCCCAAAGTATTGTCATGAAGAACAGCAAAAACTAGTATTTGCAGCATCCCATTTCTCAGAAGAGAGAAGCACTGCTCAAGAGTACAGCATCCATGATGAGTTAGCTACAAAGTTCCGCTCAAATGCTATCGCAGTGGAGAGCCTAATCCAAACCCTAACGGTTGAAGAAAAGTCATAAGGAAGTAAATTATACTCATATTTCAGTTAAGGGAAGTATTTACTACATAACTAAACTGTACTGTTACTTGCTGGCATCCTTTCTACATTTTCAAACACTATTTACAAAGGAAAAAGAGGACACTCCTTTCAAGGTAGACTCCCTATCACGCTTAAGAAGAACCATAACCTTTAACTGAACCTACTGCATTTCTAATTCCTTTCCTACTGCTTGCTTTCATGCGCATGTTCTCTCAGTTCCCATAGTCAATAAACTGTTGGCTTATTGTGAGTTTAAACAGAGATAAGGGATTATACCTACATAGAATCTGATTAAGGAGAAACAGTATCCCGAAGATAAAAAGCACAACAGAGTAAACTTGATATTTGTTCTTTTCTTCTGGAATTCACTAAGTTTTAATAAGTTTACTTGAGCAAAACAGTAAAAACAGATTTTTAGTAAGGAATTTAATTCAAGGATAATATATTTTCGTAGCTTTTATTCCCAAAATATCATGTTATAATATGAACATCTGTAGAATAAATGTAATTTTAAAAAAAAGTACTGAAACATAACATTTAAATACATGATAGAGTTAAAAAGACAAAGCTTGATCAGGGTATAAGCACCACTGCTTTTGTGAATTACCTAACTTATATTCTGAGTTTTAAAGGGCTAGGTAAAGCAAAACTATAAGAACATAGGTATATTATAGGAAAATAAGCATACCTCCCCCCCGCCCCATTTTAAAATGTTTGGCTTCAAATTTTTAAATGTTTGACTTCAAATTAAATTAAAACGTTTAATTTCAAATTTCAAAAGACATTCCAAATTAGCCTTTTTATAAGGTTTATTCTAAAAATAGTATCATTCGATACACAGTATAGTGAAGGAAAATAAACTGTTTTTATAATGTATCCTACTGCTTCCTAATCTTCTAGACTTTTTCCTTTTAAGTTCATTCTATTTTTACACTTATTCCTTGATTTCTCATAACATAAATGCACATCTCACATCTTTTACTTTACATTGCTCTATGAACATTTGAATTATGTTTCCTCCTTCTCTCTCTCTTTTTTTTTTCTTTAAAAGCTCTTTCTCCTTAATCACTACTTTAACAAAATATATGAATCTAGATAAAATATTTTAGTTAGGCTTTCTCTATGCTAAATAGATAAAACCTATTGCCTCTTTTGAAATGAACTTCTATTTCTTCAAGTCAGGTTTATTTTGGGGGATAATCTTTCCTTCTTTTTTGAACCAAAGGCCTTCTGTCTTTTGTAGCTGTTTGTAGGCACTATTTACATATCGTTACATCAACAATTCAGTCTGGGAATGGTTTCCAAGCATTTCAGGCCTGGGCTTTACAGTGTCTATTTCATATTGTCATTAATGGATGTGAACATTTGTAACCAACAGTTATAATCCACCATAACCTTGCAATTTACTAAGCTCCACTTCAGAGAATCACAGTATTGTTGCATCAAAAAGAACATTAAGTCTAGCTCACCATTTTAATGAAGGGGAAGCTGCAGCCTAAATGTTGGGCTTGCCCAAAGACAGAACGTTAAGTGAAAAAGGGTGTCATGGAGGGCTTGACTGTTACATGGCACTAATGGTTTTTACTAATATTTCTAAAAATGAGTTTCAGCATATTCCAATTTTGATTGCACTTCGTTTTCTATTTTTCCTCACCCTAAACTATTTGTTTAAAGAAAATGTCTGTATAACTTACAACCTTGCAAACTGCAATTCCATCAATACAATTTCAACAGATTCAAGTAGAATAAACACATTCCTTACAAAGGAAACCATTAATCTCTGGGTATCAACATATATATTTCATCAAAAAGCAGTTAATGCCCTGTAAGTCACCCACAACTTTATAAATGTTATAAATAAATAACATTAAACCAATTTCAAATTTTAAGGCAAACCACACATTTGAAATAACAATTAACTATTGTTCTGTCCTGAGAGAAAGAGTTTAAGGAGTTCTTTGTGTCTTTGAAAGGGAGACAGTCACATTTTATTTTTCAAATAGTTTTTTTTTCCACTTAAGTAATCATATAAATGCAACAAATTACTGCCCCTTATTTTACTTCTTATTCATTTTCCATCAATTCTTACAAATTGTATACATTGAATAAATTAATATAAGTAAAAATTATTTGGCTTTACTTTCACCAACAGTTCCTTTCTATTTGAAGGGGCCAATTCTCAAGAAATTGTACTGTCCACATGTGGTTTCTGAGTACTTGTCACATGGCTACCCTGAATTCAGATGTGATATAAGCATAAAATATACCCTGGACTGCACAGACTTCACACAGATACTATGAAAAACTATCTCTGCAACATTTTTTTATTTACTATATATTTAATACTATTTTCGATGTAGAGCTAAATAAAACATATTATTAAAATCAATCTCATCTACTTCTTTTTACATTTCAGTGAGGCTACTACAAAATTTTTAATTACATCTGTCATGTTCATACTTTCCCAGCACAGCATTAGGAACTTTAAGCACATTTATTTGCTCATTTATTTAGCTACCTAGTGTCATATCATAAAAACACTTTGATCCCAGTATTCCCTGCCAAGTTCTTCCACATTACTCAAGTTTGGAATAAAACCCCTGGAGAGAGCTGGCTCTACTCAATGCCTCCCCTCTCTCCTCTCATTCTTGCTTGAACCATTCTGGACTGCCTGTCATTCTCACAACTTCACTGAAACTGCTCTCCTGGAGGTGATCTTTGACCTCTACATTGCCAAATCCAGAGGCCATTTCACAGTTCTCATCTTAACTCATCTTACACAGTTGGCCATTCCCTTCTTGAGACACTTTCTTCACTTGGCTGCCAGGACGCCACTCTCTTCTGGTGCCCTTCTGTGTCAGTCCTGCCATTTTCCCAAACTTTCTTAGATATTTAGATATTAAAGTGTCCCTCTTGGGCTGTGACGAGCCTACAGTTACTCCCAACTGGTCTCATCCAGTCTTGTGATTAATAACCATCTCTATGCTGAATGCCTCCATTTTTTTCTTTATGTGGACCTTTTCTACAACCTCCTATCATTTGTAACTACCTGTTAAATGGTTCTTTTTTGCCTAGATGTATAATAATCTCTAACTTAACCCAAATAGTATCAACCTATTGATTCTCCCTGAACCAGCTCCTCCTAATGAGTCTTTCATAAACTCAATAAATGGGAACTCTTTTCTTATAGTTTCACAGACCAAACATTTTAGAATTGCCTTTGTTTCTTCTCTCTCTCATTTCCCTACATCTAGTCTATCATTAAATCTCCCAGAGGCAGCCTTGAAAAAGTCCTTACAGTGGCCCCCAAGGCATCATAAAATTTCCTGTCTCCCACTGCACCCATCTGACCTCACCTCCTAACACTGTCCCTCTTCACACTCAACTTCAGCCACAGATGCTCCCTTGCTACCACTTCAACAGTCCAAACAGCCTCTGGTTTGGAGCCTTTATATTCATTTTTCTCTGCAGCTTCTCTGTGAGGCCATCCGTGTCAGTCCATATAAGACAGCACATACCACCCTCCCCTGTCCCTTATTTCCTCTATCCAGTTGTCACCATCTACTACATATTTTAATTATCTCTCCTCCCACCAGAATGTAAGCTTCATGAGGCACAAAATACATATGATGTATTAAGTAAATGAATAAAGAATACATGTTAAGCACTCTACCAGTTGTCATGTCTACCCTCTGCCTTCAAATATATCTCATTACATGGGCAATAAGCATGTAATATGAGAACAGAGCTGGGAGTAATGTAATGGAAGTCATGTGCATGGATCCAGGAATGTTAAAAGGGAGGTGCTCCTAACTACTGAGGACAGGATGGGAAAATTCAGGAAAATCCCTCAAGAAGAGCTGAGTATTTATCGACTGTCAAATGGTAGCTTTTCAGGTATGGTGATACCAAGAGTTGGGTGAAACAGTACAAGGAAGAAGAAATAACATACTCGGAGAATCAGAAAGAAAAATTACAACAGAGAAATTCAGAAATAAAAAGCCATTATATTTAGCTGCAGTACTAGTTGTCTACTTACCTGTGCAGCTAATTACCTCTTCTAGGTTAAGCAGCAGCAGTAATCTCATTTCCCTTTCAAGTCCATTTTATGGCATCAAACTGTATTATATTCTCCTTTTAATGACTGCTGACAAAATTACAGCAACACCACCCAGGACTCGATGGCAATCTGCGTGCCCATGACACAACTTCACCGTTTACGTTTTTGTTGATTCTTTTTGACGTAGGAAGGGGAGGTGGAAGTAGAGGAGATGTGCGAAAGACAGAAGAGAATAGACAAAAAGACTTATGTGCCAGAATAAATATACATAAATAAAATATACATATATTCATATAAGTATGTGTGCATGTGTCCAGACATATACAAACTGCATGTGTTTGTGTGATATAAAGAAGAGGAGGAGGATGGCAGAATTCTCAGGTGTATGTTAGGTTCTTCTAATCTCACCTTTTGTTTTTCTTTTGCTAGAAATCAGAAAATTTAGAAATCTGCAAAACTATATAAATAGAAAAGACAATCCCTCACTTCCTAACATTTTCTTCTCTCAAAAAAAAAAAAAAAAGGATAACCTCCTAACCTTCGCTTCATTGCCTCTATTAGTTTACAGAAAGAGTTTGTAGAAATATTTAGATATCAGGATTAATGGCCAATGTCAAAGCTAGAACTTTTTCTAGGAATCTATCTTTTTCACTCTATCTCAGCAAAAGTTTCCATCAATTTACATAAAATGTTCCTTGGCAGAGATTCCCTTCTGTTCATCAGGGTACAGGGTTACCTGCAGAACCCAAATCAATAAATGATATTTAGCAAAAAAAAATTAATCACAGCAAAAACAGATTCATTTTAAGCTTGATTACGTAGCGTGAATGGAAGGAGGGTGAATTGCACAAAACTTCAGGAGACCTTAAAAAAGGGGGGGGGGGCATGCATTATTATAATCAAATGACCTGAGGATAAAGTACTGAGAAGAATGTGGCTGGTTTTTAATGAGACTGCAGCAAGCTTTTCACTGCAGTGTGGCAAGCATCTCTTAATAAAGCAAGATTAAAATCTGTCCAGTGAAAATATTTGCGTTATTTTGAACACTGATTAAACATTTTAGTGCAGGATCCAGCACAGGAGTGCCACAGACTATGCAAGACCCACTGTGGCACTTGGCAGAAAATAAATCATTGAGCTCTAAAATCTGCTGTGGTGGCTGTCTTCATTACAGAGACCTTGCACACAGCATACCAAACATCCATAATGTTTACAGCACCTGGATGCCTGCACTATTAAACATCAATACAATCTGTGTTCATATCATCTCCATGCTAATCAGATCGATTACTACTGATGTAGTGCCTTGTCACAGTATCGTCATGCTAATCAAACAAATGCCGCTATGGGGAGGTGATTCCGATATAAAGATATTTAATAGCATTCTGTAAAAAAAGGAAAAGAATCAACAAAAACATAAATGGTGAAGTTGTGTCATGGGCAAGCAGATTGTCATCGAGTCCTGGGTGGTGTTGCTGTAATTTTGTCAGCAGTCATTAAAAGGAGAATATAATACAGTTTGATGCCATAAAATGGACTTGAAAGGGAAATGAGATTACTGCTGCTGCTTAATATGGAAGAGGTAATTAGCTGCACAGGTAATTAGATACAGATTCCTAGCATATTCTAGTAGAGGCAGGGGATGATGGCAAAAGATAATATCTCTTGCCGGTAGAAAAAGATCAATGTCACAGTTGTTTTAGATCCAAATAGCATCCGTATCAAACATTTTAATCTTCCAGACAGCCATGATGCTGTAGTAGCTGCAATAACACCTAACATACTATCACTTAATAAAAATACACAAGTGAGGATGGTATGGGAGGTAGGGAAGCAGGAACAGACCAGCCACTCTGTAGCTTGCAGGCCTAAGGCCATGTGTATCTCTATCTCAGTCTTCACTTTGTGACATTCTCTGACAGGGTCTCCTGAATTATCTTCAGTAAATTTTAGTTGCAGTAAAATCCTCAGACAAGGCATAAGGGGGGAAAATCAATGATAGTAATGAAAATATGGCAAAACTATTAATATAATACTCCTTTAAATAATTATCCAAAGAATTTATTTATTATTATTTTTTTTACTTTTGGCATGGACAGGCACCAGAAATCAAACCCAGGTCTCTGGCATAGCAGATGAGAACTCTACCTGATGAGCCACTGTGGCCCACCCTAGAATTTAATATTTTTAATATATCATCAACTGAAACACTCCTATCTTTGTATGTGGAGGCAAATAGAACTTTTTGACTTAGTGACTGAAAACTATTTGTTCCTACTATTAATGAAGCAGAAATGCTTGCAATACCACCATACTGTTTGGTGCTCGGTCATTTTATGCTGAAAAGGATGCTAATGAAAAATAAAATAAAGCTCCTGTATTCATTTATTTAGCAAATATTTATGAAATCCCTACTATGTATGCTGGGCTGAACCAAATCATACCTTCCTCCACACACTTGGGCCACTGCACCATTAACCTGTCACTCAGACTGCCTGCCGAGAGCCAGGTGGATTGGAAATGTCATGAGCTCTACCTGCGGGCACATGGAGAAGATGGAGCAGAAACAGTAAGTCCTGAATTGAGCAGCAATAAAACAACCTCAGGGTACACACACTGAAAGCAAAATTAAATTGCGGAGTAGTCACTTCACACCCTTTTCTATGGGAAGAAAAAAACAGCATCCCATACTTCAAAGGTGTGTTAGTTAGATTCAGTTGTCAACTTGGCCAGGTGAGCATACCTAATCTTGTTGCTGCGGACATAAGCCAACGGTACGTGAACCTCATCTGTTGCCAATTACATCTGCAGTCAGCTAGGAGGCGTGTCTGCTGCAATGAGTGACGTTTGACTTAATTGGCTGGTGCTTAAATGAGAGAACGCAATGTAGCACAGCCTAGCAGCTCGGCATTCCTCATCTCAGCACTTGCAGCTCAGCCTGGGCCCTTGGAGATGGAGAAAGAAATCACCCCGGGGAAAGTTGTTGGAACCCAGGGGCCTGGAGAGAAGACCAGCAGAGACCATCTTGTGCCTTCCACATAAGAAAGAACCTCAGTGGAAAGTTGGCTGCCTTTCCTCTGAAGAACCAACAAAATAAATCCCCTTTTATTAAAAGCCAATCCGTCTCTGGTGTGTTGCATTCCAGGAGCTAGCAAACTAGAACAAAAGGGTTTACTTATTTTATTTTATTTTTGTGGCATGGGCAGGCACCGGGAATCGAACCTGGGTCTATGGCACAGCAGGCAAGAATTCTGCTACTGAGCCACCATTGCACCAACCCAGAGGGTTTTCTGAATCAGCAATTCTAGGTAACTGATTAGAAGGTTTCCCAAAAGAGCATGACTACTATAAAATTGGCTCATGGGTCAGGGAAAAAAGAACTTCTAGTTGTATTACTCTGAAAGAGACTTCAGTTTTCTCTTCACCTTCCCTGTCCATTTCATGGGAATAGTAGTAGACAGAACAGAAAAAATAAGAGATACAATTTTGAACACTGTAAAAGACGATCAGAGATATGAGAATATTATCCTACCCCTAGGCAAGCCTCCTGGCTGTTGGAAATCATTTGACATCATGAATGAACTTTACTCAGCAAATATTCACTTTTTTGTTTAAATGTTCATAAGACTAACTTCCCACTCAAGTTTACTCTTAAGAAGGCATAGTGGTATACTGACCCTCCAGCTGCGCTCCACAGTCCCACCAGCAGGGCTGGACTCATTGGGGTGCAACCTACAAAGTCACAGAAGGCCCCATAATGGGTTTAAGCTCTGCTGTTGTCGTGCTGAAGTTCTCAGGTTTAAAGCAAGGGGTGACATATTTTGATTTTGAATCGATCCCACAAATATTGAGGAGGATGCACTTTGAGGAGGATGGCCAACATGACATCCTTCCTATATGGTAGGAAGACAGCCACCACCTGATGTGTGCATGCCATTTTCTATAAGAACCTTTTGCGTCTTTAATTCTTAAGAATGTAAGAAGCATTAGAGATGATAAAGAAGGAGCAGAGAAGATCTTTGCAGACGAAATAGGGTTTATACCAGAAACTAGCCCACTATGGAAAGACAGGAAGAGAAGCAGCTGTGGTGGGCTCAGCTCTGGACTGGAAAGGCCCTGAACAATCAAAAGGTCTGGAAAACAAGTCCAGAGTAGATTTGTTTAACCCTCTTCTATCACCAAGAGGAGGCAAAATGAAAGGGAGATACGACTCACTCCATGTTCCCTAGAATACTGGGACATCATGGACCTCTGAGAGTCCACTGATATCATGCTTTACTTATCTCACCCTCTTATTTGCAAGCAATATTCTTCTTATGGCCTTGTGAATCTGGGGAATAAACAGCCTATTAAAACTATAATCTATAATTCTTTAGTTTATACGATCTGTCAATCTTAATAAATGATTAAGATGACAAGAAACATCTGGCTATTCTGTCCCAAACCATCTAAATTAAAACTCTTACCTTTGTATGGATTTGCAAAAGTTTGTATTGTCCTGACCAATGGACTTTTCTCAGTTATGAATCTTGCCCCTCCACACCTTTTGACACACTTCTATCCCTTTCTGTGCCGATATCAAGGCCTTTGTTTCTTTCCTGAGCTTGTGAGATACTCTCTCTCCATGCTGTGTCTGCTCTCTCACCACTATCTTCTCTTCACACCAAAAACTTGATTCACTGCTCTTCCAACTGCACCCCCAACCAACCACTCAAACCCCCCAGGTTGGAAGACTTCGAGATGGGTCTATTCAGCCTCAGCCTTATGGTCAATGAGTCTCATTACATAGCCACACCTGTTTATCAGATATTTTCACACAGATTCCAGAAAAGGATTGATTTTAACACTTCTAAAACTTCTTGCCTCTCTGCAAAACAAGCACTCAGTCCTGGCATCTTACATTTGCCCTTTTGAGTGCAGCCTCCTCACTGCCCTCCTGTTTCTCATCTTTCTCCGGTGGCCATGCCACCACCTTCCTGCCCTTCTCCCAGCACCCCTCCCAGCTGCAATGCTGCGGCTCGCAGTGCACGCGAGCATCCGTCTGCTCCTCAAGAGTCATCTCAAATTTTACCAACTCTGAAAATTTTTCTGACTACCCCAATCTACATTGAAGTCTCTGCATCGAATGCCCATGTTAACATTTACTCCTGAAATGTATACACTCTGGTCTTATGCCTCTAGTAAGATTGGTTGTCTTGCATTGTCATTTAGCTTTACCTGAGAGTTCATGTTATGTCTCCAATAACACTGTATTTTGCTTGAGGGCTGGTAGGCGATTTTAAATTGCTGGAACCCCGAAAGGGTGTGGAATAGAGCCACATATTATAGTGCTCAATCAGCAACGTTAATAATATTAACAACATTCTCATCTCAGTGGTTTGGCCTTCTTTTGACTTTCAGAGTAGTTCATCAACATTCTCAAGTAAATTAATGTTATTTTTTAAATGTTACAATTTCTTGAGTGTTTTGCTTTCAAAACTTACCATAACTGGTCAACATGCCGAAGTGGCTCCATTGTAGTGTAGAGGAACAGATACAACAATTTCCCCATGTAAATCACAGACATAGAAGTAACGGCTTCAGCCTCAGTACTATTCCACTAATGCTTTTTAAACAAAGATACATTTAGGCGGCGAGTGACTCAGCTTCCAAAATAGGCTTAAATAAAAATAATCACATTGTTTTAGAAGAGAAGATTGTGTTTAATTGATAATTTGTGGGTTCTCAGATGGAAACACTACTGTGGATTCTAATGCTCTGTTAATAAATGAATTACAGTAATATAATCTAATTACTATTCATCTCAATTGAACAGATAACTTTCCCTAAACAACAAACAAAGGAAACAAAGAGATCCAGTTTACCTATTTTTGAACAGATGGAACTGAAAACTGATTTAAAAAAAAATAATGCCAAAATGCCTCAATGGGCTTGCTGCATAAAAGGCTTAGTGTATTGATACATACTCTGCGGGCTTTTAAAAATGCCTCAACTGCCTGCCAGCCACCAGTAGTGACTGTAAAGCAGTCATAGTCATTAGGCTAAAGCCCCATCTAAAAAAACTGCCTTTGTATGATGCCCTGATGTTAAAGAGACCAACTATCTGACAATCTCTCAATGGACAAGAATCCCCAAGTGTCCTCACCTAGAGATCATTCTCAGTCTCCAGAAAACATTTTTATTCTTTAGCAGTCCCAGCCAGGCAAAATGAAGCAAATAGTTTTTATGGTTCTCACCCTGCATTTAGGAGAGATTATTGATCATATTTATTATGGTTTCATATGTTGTCTAGGAACCAATCTCAAATACCTTAAATTTCTTAGCATTAATAGTTCTGTACCTCCAAGCAAGTTCTTCTTAATAATACTGAATTTTTTTCTTTCTTAAAAATTAGTATTAAACTTAAGAACCATTAATGAAAACTGTCAAGTGTCACAGAAGTAGGGTAAAGAATAACTCATAAAACATCAAGATTCAAAAGGCACTCGTAGGCAACATCCAGGAATTCACCAAATGAGATTTCTTAACACTTCTCATTTTACCAGACACTGGAGCTACAGCAATGGTATCGGCTCTCTTGATGCTCCAAATGGGGTAAAATGCCTTGGCTGTGTTGGCGTGATTTATGACAGGGACTCATAAAAATAGTTGGAAACACAACATAATTTTTTACTCTGGTAAATGCAAAAGCCTGATAATGCCTCACCTCCTCACAGTCATGTATGAAAATGGACCCAATTCACTGAGGAAGGAAGGCGCATTAGATGACTGAATCCTGTCTTCTTCTTAGAGTTGGTTCAATTGGCAAAAGCTTGGTGGATTTTGTAAATAAAACTGGAGGTTTTTGGATAGTTTGAAGGATGATTTTTTTAAGGGTTGAAATTCTGGACCAGAAGAAATGGTGTGAGTTTGCAGTTCAGCCCTTCTCTGCAGGTGGCTGAGTACACACTAACACTTAGAAAATGAACCATGGGAGAGGGGAGCCTGTTTCTGTGAGGACCATCACACTGTGAGCAGTTTGCACGTGGAACAGGGAGACCAGGAGAGCAGCACGCAGCTCATTCAGCACTTTTTTGGGGGGTGTGGGTAACTACAAAGTACGCCAAACTGTACCTAAGATTTAAAAAAAAAGTCCCTGAATCTTCAAGGTTTTTACAATCAAACTTTGAAATTAAGCATATATACAACCAGCTAGACACCGGTAACATGGTCTAATACAGTCTCCTCAAGTAATAATCAGCACCAACAAACACTGTCTCCAACCTTTATTAACAGTCATTCTGTAAGTGGAACAAGCATATATCTTGAATAAAATTCTAACATTACTAATCTATGATACTATTTTCTTACCTTAAATACAAATAACACAATTTACCACATAGGGTTTCCATGAGGGTGAAACAAACCACAACCATAGCTAGGATAGTACTCAACAAATATTAGTTCTTTCTGAAAAAAAAATTATGCACACACAACTGCTTTATGTTTGAAGAACAGCCTGTTATCTCCAGAAGGAAAGGTTCTATTATGGTTATGATTTCTTCAAACACACATACACACGCACACACACACACTACCTAAAAGAGGTTTAAAAAAATACCACTCTATTGGTTACAAAGCCACAATCCTATTTACAAAATATTCAAATTCCAATTATACAATTTTCCTTTTATTCATCCTTGAAAAATGAGCCTGTTTCATCTGTTTAAACAGTTACATTTCAAATCTGTGACATATTCTATTAGTACTTTGCCCTTGTGTCATTAGCTACAGGCTCATTTGCAGTGGTCATCAAAGAATAATTGGCCTCTCAGAAACTCCTATCTGCTACTACCAAAGGTTAAAATGCTTTACTTTTTGGTCTTAGAAGAGATGGAAATTTTATATACTAATTTTGTCCAAAGAATCCCCACAAGGAAAATATGACTTGTGTATCTGAATGTAGGAAATCATTGATAGGAAATAATATATTGAACAACAATTTAAGTCTCAATGGTATTTTGGAAAATAAGACATTAATATAGTTACTGTTGGAGGCTCTACATGTTCATGAGGATGATGACAAGAAAGAAGGGGGTGAGATAGCAATTGTGGTGACAACTTCTACCACTTGTTGGTTTCATGCCATGTGTGAGATATATGCACATTCTCAAAATCTTCCTTGGTGAAGCCTTAAACCAAAGTGAAGCACAGAGATTGTAAATAATTCATATCATAGTCCCATTTTACAGTTGATAATGAGGTTCAGATAGAGAAGTAACTTGCTCCAGATTACATAGTTTTAATAAGCAGTAAATCTAGGATTTAAATCCAGTTTTCAGTTGGTTCCAAAATTACTTTTCTTCATTTCACAAAGTTTTGAATTTAAAACCAAACCCAGTCTTTGTATTTCAAGACAAGGTTAATTCACCAGGCAATTTGGAGCTCATGCTTTAGTCCAGTAAGATCTTGATGTATCCTTTGCTAGAGTAAAAAGGAATAACCAAGCATGCATGTGAGTATTTGGAAGAAGATCTTTGTGCCACTAGATACAAAAATGAGTCTCAGAGATGCCTCGGTCAAGGCTGTCCAGCAAACAGATCCGGTGAAAAAAGAAAGTCACAATGCGCCATCTATTCTTGGGACTTGGATATAGCTTTGCCCTTCCCTGCACACCCAAGGTTCTATATCAGGGTCACTGCAAAAGCACCCACTTTTAGCTCTAAAAGAAGAAACATGTCTGAATGATGATAAATGATGCCCACCCCCTAATGGCAATCCCCCTTACTCCTGGCTACAAACTCATTCTCTAACTCATTCTTTATCTCAGAAAACCCAACACCACCACTACCTCAAGACAAAGCTCCCTCAAAGGTGCCTCTATTACCTTAGCCTGCGATACACCAGGAACCCGCATTTGAAAGAAGCCTATTCACAGTTAGCATTAGCATGTCATGTCCACCAAGTTCAAGAGTTTTTCTTACTTTTCAGATTGAGATAGACAACTTGAAACAACTAATTTTTCTCAGCCAATGAAAATTGCAACAGTGAGTGGTTCATGAATAAAAGAAACAGGAAAAAAGGAAAAACAACAACAACAACAGCAACAACTTAAGTCTTCCTACGCTTTAATATCATCATGCAAAATTTCAAACTTTACTCAGTCAACATAACAAAAGCCATGCATTAAACACACAGCAACCTGCTGTCAATTAAGGCTTAGCGACGCGTAGATGTTGAGTCTCATTAATCAACTCTGATTGTAGTCAGGAAAAAAAAAAAAACTATGTAATTTAATTAAACTTTTTAAAATGGAATTTTATATATACCAACACAGAGGTGCACACAAGCAGACTGAAGAACCCAAATAAAAAGGAAATATTAACCATATTGGCAACTTTGAAAAAATCAAAAAGAAAATATTAAGTAGGTAAAGATAACATCTAATAAGGTCATATTTTCTAAAGCTGAGACTTCAATGAAATGCTTCTCTCTATTCTACTTTGAGGTAGGCATCATTTTCAGTGGTGTGAATTTATTTTGTCAAGATGGAAGACATTGCATAGAAACTTTCTAACCTCACACAACATGTAAATCCAATGATCTTGCTTCCAAGCCTCCTCTGCCTGACTATAATAAAATATTAATTCAAGATGCCAAGGACATACATAAACAGAAACATTGCAGTGTGTTTCAATAAAATTGCACAATGTTGGCTCAACTCCTAGGTATTTATTGCATTAGTTAACCAGGGCTTCCTATAGGGTTATGAGTTTTTTAAGGTAGTTCAACCAGATATGCTGTCCATGGAAAAGTCATCTGCTGCAGCCCCACACCAGCTGTATGTTTTGGGGAGATGGCAAGGCTTTTGTCTATTATGTTGTAATGCAAACTGGAACATTTTGAGTATGGAATTATCAGATAATCAGCCAAAGAGATGGAGAACAGCTGATAACTGCAACATCTAGACAATGTTAAATCACAAATCTTCCAAGTTTTTGTGAAGAACATCTACAGCAAACTTTTTCTTTTGTTGGGGTTTGATGACCCCTTTGAAAACAGAGTTGAATCTTTTAGCGAGGAGGGTTGTTTTATAGAACAATCTCCATCTAACAGAAGTTGGCAGTTTGGAAAAGAAAATCATGGATCCTATCTATTCATTTTGAGGAGCACAATCCAAGTATACATCAAAGAAATAAATCCTTAAGAAAAGTCACACTATGTTTCATCAATATAAAGGGATGCTTATCTATTTTACACTTAATAAAACAATCAAAATGAACATTTTCTTTTCCACTGAAATTCTACCTATCATCAGAGTCCATTTAAACCTGAATGGAGTCTGGCACCTGGCTTTTGTTTGACAGTGAATTCAGCATTCGCAAAAAGAATAAGCCTAGTGATATATAAGATCTGCAAACCTAATTTCAGAAACAAGCTATGAGCTATAAGTACAAAAATTGATTAGGCCCATGTAAGTAAACAGGTAAAACAGCTCTAACCAAACAGTCAATTTCAACGCTTTTTTTAATGCTGATAAAAAATGGTATTTAATAGCTTTATAAATGATATATACTGTGAGCAATCAAGAGTTATTTCAGACTCTTGCACTATGCCACAACCCATCAAGACATGTCCCTTCCGAGACAACACTCTGGCTGAGATTCTTATAAATTATCCTCCTTTCCCTTGGTTTCTTCCTGGAATATCACAGTGCCACAGAAGCCAGGCAATATTAGAGTTGACCATGTCATTATGGAGATGCTCAGAGGGGTGAGGTGAGTTGACCAGGGTCACAAAACCATGATTTAGGAAGAGGATTAACACCAGAACCCAACTAACCCTTTTCCAGTTCACAGCTCTATGATCTGGCTCAGCTGATATCTTTAGAGTTCATGTTAAATAAATTAACATCTCAGAATGATAAACCCAAAGAGCCATTAAAATGCTCTAAAAATTTGTCACCTTAAGTGCTAAAGTCAACCAGGCTGCTGGCTACCCTGAGGAAGCCTCAGGAACCAGGTTAGCATGCAGTTACTAAAACGGGGTCTTTTTTTTTTTTTTTAACATTTGCAATTTTTAAAAAGTGAATGGTCATCATTATAGAATGCCACAAGAAATCATTTCTTCATGTACCTTTCCTACAAAACAGCTATAATTGAAACTTTCTGAAGCAATGACAATTACAGGGGTGAAACATTTATAGCATACATTTTTTCACTTCCCAAATAGCTAGAGGCACCTACAACAACCAACAATTACAGCTTTCTACTTTAAGTCCAGAACCTTCCATAAAGAAAAAAAGAGAAAAAAAAAAAAATCAGTGCCAATCTTGTAAACCTAAATAACTACCGTATGCTTCATTTCTTTCTTCCTGTGTAGCATTCCTATAATTTACAATTTTCCAAAAAAAGACATCACTGATAATCACATACATTCTGTCACAGCTAACAATAAAAAGTTCTGCTCTTAATCCTGATACACAAAACAGTAAGACTTACTTTGCATCCCCTTTTGATATGGCACCTCAAAAGAAAAAAAATTAAATTCATACACACAAACACACACACTCACACATATATAAATCAATAAAATTGAAAGATTTCAGCAATTTTTTACCCTTATTTAGGAAACTACTGCTTTTATTTTAAGGAGTATGTACATATTACTAATAGTTAAGTCTTATAAAATCTACTACACTCTTTTTTCAACGTAAATGACCATAAATAAGGACCAGAAAAAAATTAAGAATATATTTAGAAGGAAATGTGTAGAGAGAGAGACAATTTAAGATTAGACTGTATCTCTGCAGTTCAAAACCATCATTTTGGTTTTTATGCTCAACATTTTTTGTCCTGCATCATTGGACAATAACATGTCAATTAGCTACGTCTAATAAGAATTTAAAGAATTTATATAATTATACACCTAATTTTACTGCTTTGCCTAAGATCATTGTCACCTCCTATAAAACACTTTTCATTAAAAAAGGCAATTTCTTCAGTCCTTTGATGGGACATAATTAGCTTTCTGACATATCAAAGTCACCTTGCAACACTAACTGTATGCTATAACACTAAAGCCAGGTGTGCTGGTACATAACTTTTTTTGCTTCACAGTGCCAACAGGATGGTTGATGGATGTCTCTGTAGTTTAATATCTGACAGTAGGTGCAAGTAAATAACATTTTTATTTTAAAAACTATAATATATTGTGATGATGAAAAGCAGAGGCAGCTTTTTCATTTACAACCTGTCTATAAATTTTGGCAGGAAATTGAAACTAATTTAATACGTGCAATCTGAGGAAGTTACTCAGTTCTAAAAGAAATAGTTAAATTGCCATAGCCAGAATTTTCTCTCAAATGAACAAAACAACAATGCAGGGCTCCTAATTGGTACTTCGAAACTTACACATATTATTTGGCTAGTCTTGAGTAGAAACACACAGTTCTCCTGCCTACCAAATTTGCTGCAATTATTATCATCATTAAATAAATCTTAATTTGCTGTCTCTCTACTACATGTAAAGATGACTAGTGCTTTTCTGTTTCAATTCAGAAAGCGATCATATATTGAGCCTTCATGAAACAGTGACAGCTTTGTTGACATTTTTGGTTGAGTGACAGTAGGTATGATATACTTTACTTTAAATAAACTCACTACACAAAATTTCTAGTAAAGAGCTTTGATTTACATATCCTATATCCTCAAATTAAGGGCTTTTCAGTCAAGATTTCAGAAAATGTAAGGCAGTGGCCCCTACTGGCAAAATTTAATGCCTTATTACAATTAAAGCTTTAATGAGAATTAGACATGATTTTTTTAAAACTAATCCAAGGAAAAAAGACTCTGAGTGCCTGGAGGTCACCAGGACTAGAAAGAGGGCTCCACATGAGAGAGGATGAAACAACTCCCAGTATAGAGGCAGAGCTATAACTTGTTAAAAGAATTGACATTTTAAAAATCAAGATGAATAGGCTCCTTTGAATCTTATTTGTTAGTCTACATGTCTGCCACTACCTAGAGTGGGGTGTCAAAGTTCTGTAACTCAGCCCAATGACTGTTTTGTCTATAGCAACATATGTCCAATTATTTGATGGATGAAGAGTAGAAAATTTTGGCTTTTCTCTACAAAAATGTGTTTTATATTCAGTTTAAGGAAAAATCTACATTTGAATGAGGAGTACCGGTATATAGCTTTTACCAAGCACTGCGTCAGGGAAGGTTATATTTGCAAAGAGGGCTCTGTAAATGAGATCTTGGATTATCGTATTTTATGGAACAAAAGATTTAAGCCAAATTAATGTTTTCAATGTAACTGCTGAGTGTGATATGTCCTTTATGTTGATCCTTTAACTAATAACCCGTTGCCTGCCTGAGGTAGGGATGGATTCTACTCTGTTTTCAGACGCCTACACCAACATCCAACAACTACCTCCACTGCCATGGTCCCCAACTCTTAGTTCAAATCCCTCTTTACCCCAGATCCTCGAAAGACTTTGGGAGAGGCCCGTAAGACAGTGGTGCCAGAAACTGAAGGACTACCCTGTGAAGACCTCTGAAAACAATCCTACTCAATAGTTAAGCAGTTCCTAATGGCACCCTAAAGATTTCTCCCTGTAGTTGCTTCTCATTCATTCTTCAGCAAGGTCCTTCATGAACTACCAATAAATCAAAAATACACTTTAAGATTTTTAAGGCTTTCCTCTTAATTCTACCTCTAAAACTCTTAAAATCCATACCTTTTTCACATACCTACAAATATTTGTTATGCAATATTTAAAAACTCAAAATGGATTAAGAACTGCCCTGAAAATGAAAATGTCATGTGCATATAAATCCTCAAATAAAGAAGAAAAAAGTTGCAACAAGAAGAGTCTTTCCTATATATCCTCTCTTTCAAGACATCACCAAACAAAATTGCTTACCATAATGCTTAAAGTATTGTCTCAGGCCTACAGCAATGAAGAATCTCAGACCCATCCCAGATTAACTTAATCTGCATTGGAATTTTAATAAAATCCTCAAGTGATCTGACTGAATATTCAAGTTTGGAAAGCATTGTTCTAATTAGACCATGCTTAAAGATTTTCACATTTGCTCTGGAAAGGAATTTTGAAAGATGAAACTAGAAAGTTATGCCCTATCTTTATGTTTAACATGGACTGACACAAAGCTAATACAGCTATATACAAAGACTTTAATAAAAATAGATTAAATTAGAAAACATTTAGAAATATACAGATAAGGAATAGTGAATGACTGCTAATAAGTGCAAGTTTCTTTTTGTGGTGGTTAAAGTGTTCTAAAAATAGATTATGGTGATGGTTGCAAAACTGTAAATATGCCCCCCAAAAACTTAATTGCATTATTTAAATGGGTGTACTTCATGGTATGCAAATTATGTCAGTAAAACTGATAAAACAAACTTACAAATTTTAAAAATGAAAATACCATTAGTCATATAGGAAATGAAAATTTAAAACACCACAAGATATCAATTCATGGTGAATATAAATAGTTAGAACAGGTAAGGAGGAGAATGGCTAAAAACTTATGGTCTATGCATACCATGGGGTACTACTGGGCAATAAAAGCCACTAATGCCCACAACATGGATGTGGTAGTTTGAAGCTGTTATGTATCCCAGAAAAGGTGCTATCTTTTTTTTTTTAATCCATTCCTGTGGGTATATACCTATTTCGGGTGGGACCTTTTGATTAAGTTATTTCAATGGACTCACCTCATTTAGGGTAAGTCTTGATCGTAGAGTTGGAGTCCTTTATAAAAACATAAAACACATACAGAAGCTAAGAGATGAACTCAGAGAAACACATGGAAAAAGCCCCAGAGAAGCTGAGAGACAAGGACATATCCACAGAAGCTGAGAAGGGAAGCCACCTTGTGGTAGTTTCAGGTGTCAACTTGCCTAGGTGAAGGTGCCTAGATCTATTTCTGTGGACATGAGCCAATGGTGTGTGAACCTCATCTGTTGCTGATTACATCTCCAGTAGGCTAGGAGGTGTGCCTGCTGCAATGAATGATGTTTGATTTAATTGGCTGATGCTTAAATGAGAGAGCTCAACGTAGCACAGCCCAAGCAGCTTAGCATACCTCATCTCAGCACAAGCAGCTCAGCCCAGGCCTTTGGAGATGCAGAAAGAAATCACTCCAGGGAAAGTTGTTGGAATCCAGAGTCCTGGAGAGAAGGCCAGTAAGATCACCCTGTGCCTTCCTGCATAAGAAATAACCTCAGTTGAAAGTTAGCTACCTTTCCTCTGAAGAACAAATGAAGTAAATCCCCTTTTATTTTTTTTTTATTTTTATTTATTTATTTTTTTTACATGGGCAGGCACCAGGAATAGAACCCGGGTCCTCTGGCATCATAGGCAAGCATTCTTGCCATTGAGCCACTGTGGCCTGCCCTATCCCCTTTTATTAAAAGCCAATCCATCTCTGGCATGTTGCATTCTGGCAGCTAGCAAACTAGAACACCACTGAAGCCAGATGCTGAAAGTAATGAAACCTGGAAGAGAAGGACCAGCAGACACTGCCCATGTGCCTTCCCATGAGACAAAGGTGTCCCAGGTGCCAGCAGCCTGTCTTCAGAGTCTATGCATTGTCCTGTTGATGTCATGAGGTGGGACATTTTCACAGCCTAAGAACTGTAAATTATAGTTAAAAAAATCTTCGTTGTTAGACCCATCCACTTCTGATATATTGCATTCCAGTAGCTTTAGCAAATTGAAAGAATGGATGAATTTCAGAAACATTACATTGAGTGAAAAAAGGTAAACCCCAAATGATACAAACTATAATTCCACTTATAGCATGTTCTGGAACATGCAAACTAAACTAAGGTGACACAACTCTGAGCAGTTGTTTCCTCTGGAGGTAATACTGCATTTGTGGAAGGGCTGCAGAGATTAATGCCACCATCAAGGACTTGAAGGATACAGGGGTAGTGATTTCCACCACATCCCCATTCAACTCTCCTATATGGTCTGTAGAGAAAACAAATGAATCTTAGAGGATGATGGTGGATTATTGTAAACTTAACCAGGTGATGACTCCAATCACAGCTGCTTTTCCAGATGCAGTATTATTGTTTGAGCAAATCAACACAACCCTTGGCACCTGGTCTGCAGCTACTGACCTAGCAAATACTTTTTTTCTCAATTTTCTTAGTAAAGAACACAAGAAACAGTTTGCTTTCAGCTGGCAAGACCAGCAATATACCATCACTGACCTACCTCAGGAGTATATTACCTCTTCATCCCTATGTCACAATCTAGTCCACCGGGATCTTTATCATCTTTCTCTTCTACAAAACATCACACTGGTCCATTAAATTGATGAAATTATACTGATTTTACCTCATGAGCAAGAAGTATCAACTACTCTAAACTTATTGGTTAAACATTTGTATGATGGGAGATGAATCCAACAAAAAATCAGAGACCTTCCACTCCACTGAAATTTCTAGGTGTCCAGTGGTATGGAACATACTGACATATGCCCTCTAAGGTAAAGGATAAGCTGTTGCATCTGCTCCTTCTACAACCATAAAAGAAGCACAATGCCAAGTTGGCCTCTTCAGATTTTGGAGGCAACATATTCCTCATTTCGGTGTACCTCTCTAGCCCATTTACCATGTAACCCAAAATGCTGCTAGTTTTGAGTGGGGACCAGAAGAAGAAGAGGTTCTGTAATAGTTGCAGGTCATCAGTAAGTTACTTGGTCATGTGTGACATATGATACAACTCATCCAATGGTGCTTGAAGTTTCAGTAGTAAAGAGAGATACAGTTTGGAAACTCTTGCAGGCCCCAATAGAAGATCTACAGTGCAGACCACTTAGGATTTTGGAGAAAAGTTCTGCCATCCTCTGCAGATAACCACTCTCATTTTCATAAACAGCTTTTGGCCTGCAACTGGGCCTTAGTAGAGACAAATCACTTAGCCACAAGCCACCAAGTTACCATGAGACCTGAGATGCTCATTTTGAACTGGATGTTGTCTGACCCACCAAGTCCTAAAGTTTGGAGTGCACAGCAGCCCTCTATCATCAAATGGGAATGGTATATACAAGATAAGGTTCAAGTGCCACCCTGGAGGCAAAAGTAAGTTACATGAGAAAGGAGGTCCAGGGCCTCCATTCTGCCATGTTACATTCTCTTTTCTAGGCCTCAGCTATTAGTCTCATTAGGAGTTCCCTACAATAAGAAGAAGAGAAAACTCAGAACTGGTTTAAAGACAGTTCTGAATAATATACAAGTACCATCTGAAAGTGCACAGCTTCAACACTAAAGGCCCTTTCTGGAACATCCCTGAAGGACAGTGGTGAAAGGAGTATCAGGCTGTGTGAAGAACATGGTTCTTCACTTTGCTTGTAAGAAGAAATGGCCAGAGGTGCATCTGTATACTGATTCATGGGCTATGAAATGGTTTGGCTATAAGCACAGGAACTTAGAAGGCACATGATTAGAAATTTGGTGACAAAAATATCTGGGGCGCAGGTATGTGGATAGACTTTTCTCAGTGGGCAAAAAATATGTAGATATTTGTTTCCTGTGCAAACAGGCACTATAGGTGACTTCAGCAGAGAAGGATTTTAAGTCAAGTTGATAGGATAGCCCATTCGGTAGCTATCACTCAGCCTCTTTGTCCAGTCTTTTCTGTCATTGACTAATGGGCTCATGAACAGGTGGTCACGGTGATAGGGATAGAGGTTATTCATGGGCTCAGAAACATGGACTTTCACTTACCAGGGCCAACCTGACCACAGCCACTGCTGAGTACTCAATCTACCAGCAACAGAGACCAATGTTCATTTCCCAACATGGCACTATTCCCCAAGACAATCAGCCCGCTACCGGTGGCATATTGATTACATTGGACCATTTTTATCATGGAAGGGGCAGATTTTTTTTTTTTCCTTACTGGAATAGACACATACTCTGAGTACAGATTTGCCTTCTCTGTATGCAATGCTTCCATTAAAATTACCTGCCACACAGTATTGCTTCTGATTAAAGAATTCACTCTCAGGACATGAGGTACAGAAATGGGCATGTGCTCATGTAATTCACTGGTCTTACTATGTTCTCCATCATCCTTAAGCACTTGGATTAATAGAATAATGGACTGTCTTTTGAAGACTCAATTATGATGCCAACTGGGAGACAGTACCTTGCAGGGCTGAGGCAACGTTCTACAGGATGCTGTGTATGCTCTGAATCAGCATCCACTCTACAGTTTCTCCCACAGCCAGGATTTACAGGTCCAAACATCAAAGGGTGGAAATGGGAGTGGCACTACTATTTCCCAGTGATCCACTAGAAAATTTTTTGCTCCCTATTCATGCACCCTTAGCTCTGCTAGTCTACAGATCTTAATTCCAAAAGGTGGGAGTGGTTCCGCCAAGAAACATAACAATGATTCCAGTGAATTGGAAGTCAAGACTGCCACCTGGCCATTTGGGTGTCTGATATCTCTGAATCAACAGGCAAAGAAGGGAATTACCATACTATCAAGGGGAAATAGGACTGCTGCTATACAATAGAGGGAAAAAAGAATTTGCCTGGAATTCAGGAGATTCCTTAGAGTGTCTCATAGTACTACCACTCCCTTTACTGTGATTAAAGTGAATGGAAAACTGCAACAAGCCAATCCAGGCAGGATTACTAACAGCCCAGACCCTTCAGTAATGAAGGTTTGGGTCAACTCACCCAGGTAAAGAAGCAAGACCAGCTGAGATGCTTGCTGAGGATAAAGGGAATATGGAATGGATAGTGAAAGAAGGTAGTTACAAATATGAATAATGTCCACATGACGAGTTGCAGAAATGAGGTCTATAATGATTATGGTATTTCTACCTTGTTTTCTTGTGAATATTTAAGCATATACCAAAAGCAAATATCTTTGTTTTCTTTCCTATATTATCCCCTTACATATAAAATAAATTATAGTAATCTTAGGTCATAGTATTTAAGTTACAGGACATCAAGTTTGAGTGAACACTACCCAAAGTTTTGCATCTTCTTTTGGGAAAGGCGTTAGTACACTTCCAGTTAGTATGACTGTTATTGTTATAATTTAGAATTTAAGTATGGTTTAAGGAGATGTATATGAGAGCCACGTCAATAAGGGGTGGACTGTGATGGTTAAGTTCCTGTGTCAATTTGGAAAAGTTATGGTGTCCATTTGTTTGGTCTAGCAAGCACTGGCCTGATTGTTATTGTACAGTATTTTGTGGATTTAAATAATCAGTAAACTGATTGCATCTATGACTGATTACATCTACAATCAATAAAGGAGATTGCTTTCAGCAATGAGAGACATTTCATGTAATCAGATGATGGTCTTAGCGGGAGAACAGATGATTTCAGCAATGAGAAAGAATTTCTATCTCTATTTCTGTCAGCCAGCTTCCACTGGGGAATTCATTAAAAAGTTCCCAACTTGCAGCCTGCCCTATGGAATTTAGACTTGCCAAGCTCAACAGTCACATGAGCCCATTCATATAATAAATCTCAAAGTATTTACATATGTATACGTGTGGGGGTAGATAGGTATAGATACAGATATAGATATATAGATATCCTGCCAATTCTGTTTCCCTGGAGAACCCTAATACAATTTATCTCAATTTTACAACAGTAAAAACCTTTCCCCTTCCCATATATCCACATCCCACCAGATGCCCTTTAAAATCTGGGGAATACAAATATACAGTTAAACCTCACTTCTGTCATCTTCATTATCTATGGTATTCTATTTAAATGAACTTTCTAAGTACCTTTCCGAGCACCCAAAGTTACCTTACTCTAAATTTATTAATTTTCTTAAAATTGTTCACAAGTTCCTTCTTAAGCATCATTGCTGAGCATAATTCATCTTTTTACTTATAACACTTTAATCATTATGAGACTCAATTACTGTTCTCGGCTGTACTACTGGTCTATCTTCAGAGGAGGGTTATGGGCCCTAATAATACAGCTCCTACATTCTTAGTTTTGTTTTTAGTCCTGCTTTCCATTTTTCGCTATTAGCCTGCTTTGTCTCTCACTGCAAGCTGTCTACTATCTTTTCTTTCTCCTATTTTCTTCTAGAATCATATTGTGGGCTTGGCTGCAACTTTTGCAAAGAGACATACTCTGTCCAACCTACCTAACACTGCTTCTGGTCTTTCAATCAATATCTTTTTTTTACTGTCTCAATATGGTTATATTAACTTGCTTTGCTTTTTTTAAATCTTATTTTTCTAACATGTTTACAGTATGTCTTCCCTCATGGTGCTTTCAGTCTCCTTTACCATTAAATGTTCAGCAACTTAAAAAGTGTCAGGCATAAAGTACATGCTCAGGACAGTGAAGTGAATGGATGGTGGGGTACCTGGTTCAATAAATGCATGAATAAATGACTGGAGATTATTCTGATTTTGGAATCTGACAAATGAGTCTAAGTCCCCCACTTTACCAGCTCTGTGACTTTAGACCTGAGGCTTGGAAACACTGACACATAGTTTCTCACCTGTTAAAATGGAACTAAAAACTTTAACCATATATTACTGTTGTGAGGATTGAATGGAATAGTGCAGAAGCAGGTGACCATGAACTTGAGTTCATTTATAGCCTACTTTAGGGCAAGAAGCTATTAATGATGCTTAGTCAAATTGTGTATAAAGAAAGAACAAGTATGTTCTGAGTAAAATTCTACCTATAAAGGATATAAGCTTTAGTGCATACCCTTCTTATGCATACTTTAACTGCTCAGGGATCTTTCAGCTTCAAAACTATTAAATAAGATAGTCTATCCTTAGGTAAAGGGCTTATGAACACAGTAAATGCATGTTAAAGCCAAACCAAGAACCACCTCCCTAATCTCTACTGTCTTTAGAAATGGCATATGAGGTACAAATAAAGGCAGAATATAGAGGGAGAGTAAAGCTTAAAGGTATGCATTTCCCAATAACAGATTTGGGTTTCAATCTACTAGTGACTTAAAACATAAGACAATGAAAATGTGGAGTTCAAATAAATATTTGATTTCAGAGGTGTTTGCCAAATATAAAAATCATCCACACCATTATCCACATATATGCATAGTATAAATCTAAAACTGATACAATTAGAAAAAAAGAACTTATTACCATTAGTTTCTCAAAGCATGCAGATGACCTTTAACAACTTTGTCCTAACAGATACTAGGCAGTAAGACAGCAGTCTGGGCATATTTCTCAGGACTTAAACAAGTCAAGACGATTGCACAGCTGGCCCAAGAGAGAGCTGAGCAGAAAACAAAGCAAGCACACAAAAAACTAATAACAGTTTATCCCAAAGCATTCTGTAGGCATAGACAAAATTCACTCATGAAAGTGTTTAAATGTCCTAGACACATGAAAATTGTGAAAGTCACCTAACTCTAAATTCTAATAAAATCTTTAAGTACAACTTTAAACCTTCCTTGCAAAACATTTTCCAAATTCATTCATATGCATTCATTCATACATACATACATATGCATATATATAATGTTGTATGTGTAATATTTGGCAGATGAGTCCTTAAATAATTGTCAAGTGTTATATTTTTCTTTTTTTTTGCATTCTGTGGATTGCTGCAAGAATTATCCTCATTGGGAAAAGAAAACAAATGTAAATGTCATTTTAAAGACAAAGCATTTAATCTGGTTTTAAGACACTTAAACGATAGGTGTATCTGTAGCACGTGTTCTTGTTTTTTCCTCCCTCTCGTTTTGTTTTAAGATGTGTTGTTTGTTTTGAGCTATTCAGTGTAAAAATGATAATTTCAAAACTGTGAAACAGTACCTATCCATTTTATGACAGTGTTTCAAATGTCCAGAATTTTTTTTCTACATTACGTCAAAAGCAAATGTGCAAGAAGACTTTAAAATGGGCATTAAGCTATTGTCACAAGCACACTGAAGTGCCACTGGCCCTGTCTACATTCACAGAAGATCCCATAGCTCCATCTAGCTCTAGACTAGGGAATTCGGGGAATAATATAAAATTATGCCCAACAGTACCACCAAACATAAAAGGGAAATTAGGAACAAAGTGCAACCATTATGGAAGCACGGAGTTTAGAAGTGCAGGAAATTTGTCAATTAACACTGATTAAAAAGAATATTCATTAGTTAACTGACACTTGATTTTCTAAATAAAGAAATCACTCATATCATTATTTGCTTTCCTAGCACTTCATTTTTCAAAAATAGAACAGATATGTGAGGGGGGATGAGAACTGAATTTTTTTTTTCCCACTGAAAATGTTCTTCTGTTTTATACATTGTTCTACATGTGCTGAATACTGCCTTGAGTTCAGGAAAACAAAGAGGAAGCCACTTCTAAAGTTAAAACTGACAGATAAATCAGGATATGATGCAGAAAAATGCCATGATTAGTATTTTTTTATTCAAACAATAGAGTTTGTTTTGAGTTGTTTATAAGTCTACAATAATTCAAAAGGAAATTTACACAAAGCCAAAGAGTAGGGAGTTCATTTAAAAACATAATTATAACTCATTAACACTGTACCAATATCTCTTTGATAAGAAAACACAAAAAGAAGCAAGAACATTCTGAACCATTAAGAAAGTCTAGCTAGGAAAATAGCTTTGGGCCCAAAATGAAAGGAATGACAGGAAGAACATCTATTTATAAAACAGAATGTATCAAAGTAAATTCAAATCAAATCATACTACATCAAAACACAAGGAGTTGGAGGATGAATTTGATATTAAACAGCATCATAAAAAAATTCCTTTCTTATAATGTTATAAAAAAAATTTAAAGTTAGAAACCAGGATACAGGCTACCAAAGCCGGGGTGGAGGGAGGGAATGGGGAGCCAATGCATAATTGCCGCAGAGTTTCTGTTTGCAGTGATGGAAAAGTTTTGGCAGTGGATGGCGGTAATGGTAGCACAACACTGTAAATGTAATTAACACCAATGAAGTCCATATTTGTATATAGCTAAAATGGTAAATTTTAGGTTGTATACATGTTACAGAACAGAAAAGTTTAAAAATAATTTTAAATGTTTTTATATGGCCAGGTAATTCCCCAGTTCTCTAAATATTATTCGTTTATTGAGGAGTTCAAAACAAACATTTAAAAAATCCTGAAACCAAAACATATTGGTATTTACAATAATTTGACTAGATTTCAAAGAGCACATTCAAAAGACACAAAGGAAACACTGTATTTTTTTCTTCAACTTTAAGCAAATGATTCTTGTGTATTATTTAATTCAAAGTGAAGAACAATAAAATGTCCAATTTTATACAGCATAATATAAGAGGGTATATTTATTTATTTGTTATTCATGCAATCTCTTCAACATAAGTGTTCATCTTCCAATTTTATCTAGCAAAATGATCAGTTGCCCATATTTAATAAAGACAGTTCTGGCCTGTAAGGCTCTACAGGAGGTGAATCAGTCCTTCAGGATAAGTTCCAACTGCAGCTACTAACAGGACCGTGTAAACATCTACATATACAATAAGATGGGCATAATTATGATTTCCAGCCAAAGTTTTCCACTTTGCTCTAAGCTTTAACTTCACTGAAACTTTTTTTTACCCTTGACAGATACGCATTTCAGTAAAAACTTAAAAATTTCTTTGCATGTATGTATATACACATACAGACCACACATAGGTATGCAAATGTGAGTGTGTGTATGTACATGTATGTGTGTGTGCGTGTGTGCACACATGTATGCATTTAATTTTATTTCTGTGTGGTAGCTTCTGTGTTGTGCTAAATCAGTCTTTCTGGACTGGATCATCCACCAAATTCTATCACTTATCTTTCAAATCTCTCTTTTTATCTATCCTCTATGCTAACACCCAAGGTTGCACCTCTATCATCTCAACCCTAGATTATTGCTATAGTCTCCAAATTGGCCTCATCAAATCTCTAGCATCTCTACCCTCAAATAAAAGCAGTCTACTTCTTTACAGCTAATCCTAATAATTCTCACAAATGGTACTTGTCCAGCAACATAAAAAAGACCCTCATTGTAACCATGTAAAGTCTAAGCTTGTAAATCGGAATTCCAGATTCTCCTGGGGTCTCTTATTACCTCCCCATCTTGGGCCCAGTCCATCAGCCTTCATCATCAAATTTCTGTTTCTGACTTGGCTTAAGTATATTTCCATACCTAGAATGTTCTCTCCATTTATCTTGACCAATCCAGACCTTCCCTGTCCTTCAAACTCATTTCAATTCTTACTTCCAAAATTTCATGTTTCATGATGGTTCCAGCTTACCATATTGTCTCCTTCTTCAAAATCCCTCAGCATTTCTCTATACTGTTCATTTGCCTCTTAAAAATGCAGACTCTGATTCCGTGTGTCTAGCTTCTCCCTGGTGTTGGAATATCAACCCTTCAAGGTAGAAATCATAGTTCTATATTACATCAACCCCACCCCACCCCCACCCTCCAACCTTGCCCTACTCAGAGGTAGTATAAAGCAATGAAAAATCCATATGGAAAAATCCATATGGACAGATTGGTTACCTGACCTTCTGTTTCCATACCTATGAGATGAAGGCACAATCACTTACTTTCCAGCTACTTCCATGAGTATTAAATCTCTAACATAAAAAGCTAGACACTCACTAAATATCAGTCCCTCTCCTTGCACATAATACCAAAACCTAGCATCCAAGCAGTGCATAGATATTTGGTGGGCACTCTAGAAATATCCAGATTAAGTCACATATGTTTTTTTAACCTCAACTAGAGATATTTTGAATTATAGCTACAGTTAAGAGGTATTTTGGTAGTTATCCAATTAATTGTCATGCTTAGCAATGTATTTGGCTCAGAGCCTGACAACATACTAGAGTTTACTTGCTTCTCAATCTAAGGGGACTGTCCCTACCACCCTGGTGGAAGTGCTGTTTGGGGGGAATTGAAGAGAAGTGGGGAGGAAGCGAAGAGGGAGAGAAGAGGAGAGGGGGATTGGGGGAAATAAAGGGAGAGCAGGGCAGAGAGGGAGTAGGGGTGGAGAGGGAGAGAACAGGAAAGAGCTGCCGGGAAGGGTGAAGCAGTGGCTTCAGCATCCGGCTCTCATATTAGTGGCAGCCCATAACACCAAGCTGGCTAAAAGAACAGAGAACAGAACTGGCAAGATATTATTCACCTACAGTCATTATGAAAACAGGGACTTTCTGACATTTACTCATGAACTGAACATTTAAAATACCACATGGAATTTAAACATAATTCCAAACATTTGAAAAGTAATGGAGGGAGTACAAAGAAGTTAAGGGTAAGATTGAATATCCACATAGTTTTGCCTTCTCTCTCCATTTTTAGAATTCTTGGATCCTAGAGAAGAAAACTGCTAATCACCTTCATGTCTCAGCCCAATGTTCCAAGACTGGATAAAAAGCATCATAGCCAACAAAAGCTTTCTACATTAAAAATAAAACTTATCCTGCATCAAAGAAGTCATCAGAATATTTTGTTTTCTTAGATTTCCAGGTATTCCTAAATATAATTCCTATAAAAATGAATAAATTCAGCCTAAGTTTCCAGTTTTATATTTGGCAGAAAATAGAAATCGTCTAATAAGTTAAATATTTCTTTTCTCGATTAAGGATGTTTAGAGGAATCTTATTCCACTATAACTCAGTATTTCTCAGTTTGGTCATGAACCACATGAAAATCTCCTAGGAGGGGAGTGAATGCTCATTAACAATGCACACTACTTGGCCCCACCCAGAATCTTTTAAACATGTGAAAATATTTTTAACATGTTCCTCAAGGAGATTTCCCAGCTAAAGGATATATAAACCAAAGAGACCAAATAAACTCATCTCTAAGGAGAGCAGAGAGCCCCACAAAAATCACATCATATAACACCTCCTTGCTGTCACAAATCACATTTGATTAGTGTAAAAAGCAGATAATTGGTACTAACAGAAGCCTTTAAAAGGAAAATTAGTAAGTCAACATGAGGCAGTCCAAAGAGTATGTATCAAAGTGGCCAGGTACTGGCAATAGCCCCACTTAGCCTTTCTAGTGGTTATTTATATATTTTGTAGACAGATGGACGGATAGTCATATAGTTTGATTCTCTGTTGGCTTTTAAATTGTAACTGGCAGAATCACAACTTCTTCCCATCCAATCACCACTGCATGGGATCTTTGCCATAAATGGAGGGCCTAGAAAAATCACCCCAATTCAACTGGCCCTACCTCCCACCCCAGGGTAACACAACACATTAAGAAACTCTAAGTTATCAGAGTAAATATACTCCATTGGTGACTCTGAATCCACAGTACTTATTAATATTAATACAATAATATTAATATGAAATACAATAAAAGCCAAGGCATTTCCAAGAAGTTATTAAAGTCACAAAATTGATAAAGGGTATTTGAAGGGAGACTCAGAAACTCTCTGGGCCTCAGGGTCCACCTCATCTGAAGTATGGATGGTGGTGTATGGGAGAAGAAAGGGCGATCTCTAAGGTTTTCTTCCTAGCTTTGGAAATTTATGAATAAGGCATGATTACAGCTGCTGTTGCTGCTGATATTATTATTATTATTATTATTAGGTACATAATCCCTCTACCAAAGTTCCACTACTCACTGACACTGAAACCATGAGCAAGTTATTCAATCTCTATAAATCCCAATCTCCCCATTTATAAAATTAGATAAAATGGCATAAAGATTTACCGATTGGAATTATAGTGAAGGTTAAGTAAATTAAAGGTCCTAACCCACTGAGTACTGTGTTTGGCTCATCACAAATTCTCAATAAAGAATAACAATTATTATTTCTACTTCATTCAATTTAAACTTTTCTTAACAAAATATGCCAGATGCACTGGTCAGCATAGTCCCTATGCACTTACGGAGCCCAGTCTGGTCAAGGCCATGGAGATGGCTATCAACTCATCTGAGGAGAAACCCATGTGACAGTTCAATAAGCCCATCAGCATCCCAAAGTGAGGGAGATGTGGAGACAGTTTCTCACGATTTTCATGCTTTAGCGACCATGGCATCTAGAATGTTCCTCTCCCAGAGTACTCAGTCCTGCAGGCCGAACTCCATCAGTCTCTAAGACCTAGACTGAAAAGACATCTTGCCGGCCCAAGACATCCTCCTCCTCTGTTATACTTTCATTTATTTATTTATTTATTTACAACCAAATAACACCCACTCAAAACAGACAAATGTCTGCTAAGTACAGATAAGAATTCATATTCCGGAAACTGAAAGAAGTTATGTGAAACAAAGTGGCAAAACGTATAAAATAGGGATTCCCTTTCGTTACTGTTATCAAATTTCAAAATTAAAATTCAGTAGAGGCATAATATTTACTCAAAGGATGCAAAGTACATGGACCATGCTCAAAGGTGCATTTTTAAAGACCTTCAAACACGGTAAGGGAGCCAAAGCTAAAAGATAATAAAAAGACTATTACAGCCCATTAAGCACGTTGTAATGGTGCTCAGGGATGATGTAGTCATGTTTTGCAAAAAGTTATTTTCACTCATCTCCCTGAGAGGAAATTCAGTACAATCCGGATGTTCTCAGGCAGGAAGACACACAAAAATTTCCAGACAATGCAGAAATGTGTTTCATCACCAGTGCAGACCTCAAACACTAATTTGAGTGTTCAGAGTGCTCAGAAGAAGAATAAGTCAGAAAGCAGGAACAAACCTTTTTATTCTAAATGCTTAAATCACTCTGATTTGTCATGGACACAACTCAAAATTAGTTATGTCAAAAGTTCAGGCTTTCACAATTTTCCATTTATTTTTTTACTGAAAAATGAGCAAATCCTCTACCAAATGGTGGGGCAACAATATTTTGACTAATAAAAAATGTATTTTTTTTTAAATCATACATTTGTATAAATGATCATGCCCTGAATTCATAGAGTGAGTCTCAAATATTTTTTATCTTTTACGTAAGTCAATGGAAAACATACCCTAAAATCATTGCTGATATGGTAAAATGAGACTTCTATTAAAAAACTCAAAGGGGGTCCTGTGTATTTATTAAATCCAATAAGAACATATTTCAATTATGTTGGAAATTAAAATTGATGCCATACGAAAGAAGGAAAGGAAGGGAAGGGAAGAGAGAAAAAAGAAAAATATATACCATGCTAAAGTATATATATATATAAAACAAAGAAAGAAAAAGAAGGAAAAAAAAAGAAAAGACTGTAACATGGCACATATCAGGTAGAGCTCGTGACCACTCAGCTCATCACCACTATCAAATAATAGTCTTTGGTAATGCTAATCAGACACACATGCACTGTTTGACTTGCAGTTAAATGAGATTTGCCCTTGATAAGTAGCCATTAACCATCATCAAAAACAAAAGTAAGGAAAAGTGAAGAGAATATTATCATGCTATTTTGAATAAGTTAGAGGTAACAGTGATAGAGACTAGCTCACCTCTTCAAGAAGAGCAAACTCGAGAGAAATCTGGAGAAACAGAGAACTTTGGAATTCCATCTTTGACTCTTTGCTCGTCCTTTAAATTATAGAATATCTTTTGAAAGTTAATATTCATCCCACTTTAGCAGCCTCTCCACAAAAGACAACCATAGAGGGCCAGGCTGTCATTTGTTCCTGAATTGAATTACTCTTGAGGATTGCCTCCTACTTGGCTCTTAATGCCCAGTTGGTTTCTTTTCTTTGCATATCAGATGGCAATATTTAGTCTACCTTTCACTGTGTTTAAAGAGCTCTTTACACCCTTAAAAATTACTATATTAAACAACTTTGTGCTGACATTTATTAAGTAATTCCAGCATTTATTATAGAAATGGAATGAGCCTTGATAATCATTTTTCTTAATGTCTTCATATGATTATTGTTGATGACAATTTTTTTCCATGGCTCTATTTCCAGCAACTAAAACAGTAGCAGACACCTAATAAAGTGATCAATAATTATTAAATGAATATATTAACTATTCAATGATCACCCATATATATATATAAGTGGATGTGTACATATATATGTATATACACATGTGCACATAACACATACCTCTATGGTTCTGGCAATTTAAGAGCGGGAAGGTAAGACAGCACACATGTATTAAGCACCCACTGTGTGCCTAACCCTGTCCTAGTGTACCATTATTCACATAATCCTCACAATAAACTGACAAAGCTCATGGAGCATAGGAAATCAGAATATAGAATCACACAACTAACAAATGATTAAAATGGGTTTTAATTCTGCATTTATTTGACTGTTGGCAAAGATGACAGCTTAAATGAAAATAAACCACTTAAAATCTATTTGGAACTATAAACAGTGATAACTGGCATTTGCAATAATGAAACCCTTGTTGATGGTCTGTTTTCACAAAATACGGCTTTATTTTGCTCTTAGATGTATTCTGGAAAAGTTTTGCTTAAAGTGAAAAATCTGTGTATGTGGGTAGAGCCAATGGCTGATCTATGGATACGCTCCTTTCTCGTTATAGGCTAACAACTTCCCTTTAAAGTACCTCAGATGTCATGCATGTCAACATCTGCACTTCTTCAGATACACCTTTCTACATCTAAGGCCGAAAGGTCACTCTCAACTTACAAATAGCTTGCCTTAAAAACTTCAACACAAATCATTTTCTTGGAACCCAGAATACATATATCCCCAGAGAAACAATATTGTGTTTAATGATGGTTAGACTCCTAAACCAGATGAAAAAGTTTGACTAAGTCGCACTGTATCTATATTAAAATACCATCAAGGCAAACATCAATTTTAAACACTTTTTCTATGGGAAACAGAGTGAAAATTCGAATTCCTAATAAGGCACTCTCCTACACGCTGATGCATTACTACAAGTAGGGGTTGTGGTGGTCACAAGCCATAAGGGTGAATGTTTATTGGGCAGGATGAGAAATGTGGAGACTCAAGGGAAGCTGAAGCACTGGGAGTAAGGGCACAGCTGGAATTATCAGCATTAATTCATCAAATACTTGGCAAGAAGTTGGAGATGTGATATTGAATAAGGCAAGGCCACATCTCTTCTCCTGGAGTTTACAGACTTGAAATTTATCAAAAGATCAAGTATAGAGAAAATAGAAAAAGAAGAAGAAATAACAAAGGGGTGGGACCCTGGTAATAATAGAAGGTTTGAGTGCCCTAAGGAGAGGTTCTTGGGGAGAAAAGTAAAAGGGTGTAAATCATGAATTTAACTAAAAATTATTCACACTTTCATACAGAAAAAAGTCACAGTTTTCATCCAGTTGGATTAACTCTCTCATTTCATAAAGATGGAAAACAGATATTGAAAGTCAAAGGAACCTATTTGTAAATTTGGAATAAGAATCAAAATGCTTGATAATCAAACACCTATTAATGCAGGCCTTCCAGATTTTTTTCCTTTTTTCAAATATTTTTTCAAAATAGTCAATACCATATTTTCCCTCCTTAGTATAAATTATTCTCCGGAATGACAGGAAAAGCTTCAGAGATGAGCAAAAGAAAGGATGTTTAAAGCCAATTCCATAATTTTAGAGGTGATAAAAGAGGTTCAGAGAGACAAAGTGATGTGACTTGCTTAAAATGAAGGCAGAATGAGGGCTGTCTGGTTTGTGTGACTCAGCAATCATTTCTACCACTGCCTTCAGTGTCAAAATGAGGAGGAGGAAGAAATAGCAGCTCTGGGCAGGAGATATTATGTGTATATTATAAAAAAGCATATTACCCTAGGCAGAGATTTTAAATACAGTTTCCAATTTATATATTAATTGCCTGTAGGTTAAAAAAATATACATGACTTTCACTTTCTTTATCTAATCAGTATATAAAGAAGTTTCTAAATAAGCAAACTTGCCAGAAAATTTGTTTGCTCTCTATGTGTTAGAACTTTTAGACAGTTCTCAAAAACATGGTTTTTATCAGATCTCCCTGCTGTTAAGCTATCAGGTGTAACTTTTATCCCCATGCTTCCCTCTTGTAGCCCTCTAGTTCCAATCAGCTGCTTCTAGTTTTCTATGGGCTGAGAAATCAGATCACAAAGACTTGATAGAATGAAATAAGAGACCACAAGTTCTAAGCGAGGGCTTCCCAAAAGTTAAATGATCATTATGATGGTAATTTCGGTGGCTAAGGGCATCTCCAGTGACTCCATTTTCAATATATCTTATTTAACTTTTTTGATCTAAGTTCGGTAGCATTTTAAATTCTATCCAGAACCTCAATGGTTTTCTGAATTGAGATATCAAAAGTCTGGACTTCAGTGAGCTGGAGAGACATAATTAACAATAATACATCTGGAATTGGTCTATTTCAAGCAATGTTTCAATTTTAAATATTCTTAAATATTTTTAACTCTTCTTGATATATTAATCATTTTAGAACAACCAAGTTATATATTTCAAAGTGCTGCTTGTAGATGAATGTTATTAGAGAAAATGCATCTAGATTAATTGATTCTGGAAACACAATATCTAACAAGAGGCATAACAGGGAGAAATATTGGGAAGCAAGAGGTTAAAAACTACAAATAAAAAATTGTAGCAAGCCCCAATGAAATCATTAGGAATTAAATGCCTATTTGTTACAGGTGGCCTTAGCAGCAGCGCCAGAAGTCAAATGTGATACATGTGGTAACTATTATAATCCCCAAAGTAACACAGTGACACATGGTGTGCATCCTTTGCTGATAAAACTTTTGAGTCTGTATATCATGTTAGCCAAAACTGTCTTCACCAAAGCTATTTTAGCATACCAAGCTTGGCCAAAAGCCACCTTAATCTGAAAAACAAAAACTAACCTTAACCCTAAAATGTAAAGCTGTGTAGTTATCATACAATATGAAACCAGAGAAATGGAGTGATCAGTAAAGTTTTTTCCAAATCTTTTAAAAAGGAAACATAGGTTGGCTTTTGAAAATAAAGGGTTTATCCCCACCCCCAAGTAATAAAAGTAGAACAAGTGTGTCCGAATATTCACTCAGCACAGTTGGTTTAGATGATGTCTAAAGGACTCATCCAGTTGAAACTATGTTCAAATCACAGCAGAGGGATCCCACTTTATGAAACTTAATAGCAACTCTTCTCTTTCCTAGTTAACAATTGAGTATCTTTTCTTTTATCAGTTTCCATTCTGCCAAAACGTTTTCTGTGTACAAGCTGGCAACACTGGAAGAGTTGACTTCATCTTTCCAACTCTTAGCACTGATAGCCAAAAGAGTCTTTGCTGCTCAAATAGTCCACACCATCTGCCAGCAGTTTTTCCATCCTGTAGTACCATCTGCCAGGCTCAACACTTCTGAGTTCAGGGTATGGTGCCTGAATGTTATATTTCAAAATCGTGTTTCACCAGGAGAGAGAGCAAGCACACCTCTCCATTTTAGCTACTCTTGATAATCATCCCAAACACTGTCCTCTAACTGAATGGATCTAGAGAGGACAAAGAGCTCAACAGTTTAAATGGGAACAATGTCTTTTGATTGTTTTTCCTTCCCTGTTAGAATAAGGAATTAGACAGCAAGAGAACATTAATATAATCAGTCATTAATATAATAAGGTTTTACGGCTGTTTCCTTTTTATTTGTTTTTGTTTTTTTAAGGTATTCTTAATTATAACGAATTATTATTTGAATAAAGAGGCAAAAAGGAAAAAACAATCTTTATTTCTACAGTTAATCCTGATTATTTCAAAAGCAACTTCTGGCAGAAATTAATCATTCAGTTCAATGTTATTAACAGTATAATGTTAACTTTATGCTGCATTGCACTGTTCATTCTAATCTACTTAAAATTCCTGACTTTAAGGCAGAAACAACAAGGGCTGCATAACAGTCTCTTAACAAGGTTAAGCCTAAAGAGTTCCATTAATATCCTCCCTAAGGCTACCAGGAAATTCCTCAAAGCAAGAGAATTTCAGGGTTTGCTGCGAATTATGCTAAGGGTTTTCCATTCTAGGTTTGTTACCACTGGGAATTTATCTAATGTCTCCATCACCGCCCAGGCTTCAGGAGACCCTTTTACTCCCAATCACTTATTAGAAATCCTAGGATAACTCAACTACCATGAAATTTGGGTGGCTTTGCTGTCCCAGTACCAAAATTAAATTATTGTGATGTGAATGTCAGAAATCAACTTCAGCCGTAAGAAAATATATCATTATACTCAAATGTCAAAAATATATAGATATCTTAAGCTATCTATAACATCTGAGGTTTTGCAATCTTTACAAACAGATGGCAATGTTCTCCAAAGCCATGCCTGGTCTTTATAAATAGTGGAGGGTGCTCTTATTGTATTAACCTTCATGCTTCTTTTAAATCTTTTAGCTTTTTTATAAACCACAGACCGACTGAGGGCATATGGATATACTCATCAATTTCTAAAATACGCCCTATTTTTTCTACTCCAAAATGTAATAAATGGTTTCTAGCTTTGATTTCCCATTTCTACTTACAGTGGATCTGTGCTGGTTTGAAAGGAAGTATGCCCCCTAAGAAAAGCCATGTTTTAATATAAGTCCCATTTCATAAAGGTAGAATAATCTCTATTCAATACTGTATGTTTGAAACTGTAATGAGATCATCTCCCTGGATGATGTGATTTAGTTAAGAATGGTTGTTAAACTGGATGACATGTCTCTACCCATTTGAGTGGGTCTTGATTAGTTTCTGAAGTCCTATAAAAGAGGAAACATTTTGGAGAATAAGAGATTCAGAGAGAGCAACACTATGAAGCAGAGAATCCACCAGCCAGCGACCTTTGGAGATGAAGAAGGAAAACGCCTACTGGGGAGCTTCACGAAACCGGAAGCCAGGAGAGGAAGCTAGCAGATGATGCCGTATTCACCATGTGCCTTTCCAGCCGAGAGAGAAGCCCTGACTGTGTTCACCATGTGCCTTCTCACTTGAGAGAGAAACCCTGAACTTCAACAGCCTTGTTGAACCAAGGTATCTTTCCCCGGATGCCTTAGATTGGATATTTCTATAGACTTGTTTTGATTGGGACATTTTCTAGGCCTTGGAACTGTAAACTAGCAACTCATTAAATTCCCCTTGTTAAAAGCCGTTCCATTTCTGGTATATTGTATTCCAGCAGCTAGCAAACTAGAACAGGATCAGTACATGTTTGTTATATAATTGAATACTTAGGAATATTACTAAGTTTCACAATTGCTATCATTATCTATATATTGTTTACCCCACAAAAGATAAAATTATTAAAGTTTGCTCTTAAATGTCACAAATTTTTTCATCTTTAAGCAAAAACATTTTTAACAAAAATCACAAAAAAACAGAATTTACTTCAGCTTTAAGATTTTACATTCCAATTTCACTAAGATCTGGGAGTGGGAGACTTTTAGTTTTCCTCAACTATTGAGACACTGAATATTTCAAAAATGAGAATGGCACATGATTTTGTGAAAGCTAAAAGCAGCAAACATTCTGAAATATAAGATTGTTTTAAAAAAATTTCCATTGAGATCATTAAAAACGTTATGTTATAAAACTAGGGAGTACTCGCTGTTATTTGAAATTAAAAGAGATTTACCATAGGATGAAAACTGAGGCTAACATAATGGTTTAAATAAGTTATTTGATAAAATGATAAAATATTTTCCATGGTTTTAAGATAATATGCTGCTGGGTCTATTTATAACTGAATGTAAGTTAGTAGCTATTAACACAGATGGATTCCACAGCGGGGTTAGGACGAGAGAAAAATCCAGGACCGCAAGTGCTCAGAGGCGGCCCTCCACTCAGCAGCTTCACAGACTGGTGTGGGCAATCTTTATTCTCAACGTAAGATTATGTTTTATGATGAGGAGACTCTCCCCTAAAATTCAGGAACTGGTGAAGAAAGCTACATCTTGCTGAATTTTGTCTGAAGCAAGTTGGAGAAAGAGACTAAAAGTTCACCAGGGGATTGATGTGCTGCATAGGAATAGTGATGAAATTAAAAGGACAATATTTTAAGTTTTGCTGACTGTTTAGCAATAACTGAAAGCTAGTAGGACATTTCTGAAACCTGTAAAAGGCAGGAATTAAAGGGGGACAGATTGCCAAAGAAAGACATCTGATTACACCACCATGAACACCACACAACTGAATATGTACATTTGTCTGGGCCTGAGATGTTAAAAAATCTAAATACTTTTATTATAAGAAGATCAAAATTCCCTCAATGAAGGTGTAGTAAGAGGATTCTTTAAAAAACAATAGAATAGCCATTGTTCAGGGGACATTTAGCCCTATGTCCCAGGCATGTCACTCACTCCCTCTGAAAGCTGATTGATGGTGATCATTCTCAAAGCTGTTGGCTAGGCATCCAACATAACACTTTCACTATGGAACATTCACCTAACTGAACTTTCCACCTGTCCTTGGTGGAAAAAATGGCCTCATTTTCCAAATCCTTGAGAACTTTCCATTGCAAAATCGTATTTTCTTTTTCGTTGTTTTCCACCAGCTCATCTAGGCTGACTAGTCTCCCTTACTTGATGGCTTCAATTTCACTGGACAGTTCATGATGCACTCTTCTTCCAGTTGCATTCTTTAGTATAGAAAATATCCTCATTACTTCTACCTCACCAATCCATCTTCCTTATTGCATCAAAGAAACTCCTCTATAAAAATGTGTAGTTTATTAGTGACAGAACAATATTTAACTGTCCCCATTCCATCTCAATTAAAGAGATTTTAGCTGAGTTAGTGAACCTTTAAAGCTTAAATAAGCACTTAAAATGGAATAATTAGAATGGCTTTTATAATTAAGAAACAAGACACTCTGGAGCATTGCATTTCTGCAGAATTATTGTATGTCTCAAGTCCATTAAGGCTGCGACCAGAAGCAGAGTGCCTCAGCCTCTTGGGAAATGCACTAATCCCTAAAAATCCACTGCCTAAAGCAGTTTGTTACTGTATGGCTTTTTTTCAGTATTTATATATTAACTCATATATGTCTTGCTTAATGTTTATCAAATTATTCCAATTGTATCTAGAAAAAAATATGAACTGCCCTATTTGTTAGTATGGGCAGTTAAAATATTGGACAATGGGCATTACACAATCATCATAAGCTTTATAAAAATTATCTTTCTGTGTTATCCTAATAAGTTGTAACATACTGTCAACATAACCTGCCCTTAATATATAATATGCATACACATATATGTACATACAATATTTTGCATAATAGCAAATATGAAAATTAAAAAGCACTGTTCTCCACTAGACTTTACAAGCAGATTAGTCACCTGAAACACTAGTGAAGAAAACAGTCATAAAACAAAAAAACAATTTTCATCAAGCAGAACTTCTTGTCAGAAACCTAAAAAAATAAAACAGCTCCTAAATATGTTAAAGGGACATCATTTGTAAAATACTATTGCCATTTTAGTAATAACTCTCCTTATATCACATTGTGGGCACTGTAATATTTCATACTCAGTTATTTTATCAATCATAACCACCTATTAAAAAAAATAGTCAAATTCTAGGTCCATGAGTTTTGTTCTTTTTGTTGAGGTCATTATGTCGACCAGTTGACAATAGGCATCTAACTGTAATCTGTCCACTTGTTAATAATGGCACAGAACTAAACTTCTTAATCTACTTCACTTGTGTAAAATATTTAATGGCAAACTCAGAGTTTGACAGTCACAGAAATGATAATATCCAAAAAGTCTTTTTTAACAAATTAATTCTAGAATAAAAACCTGTAAAACAGTGTTTTTGAATTTAGAATCTAGCTTGGCACAATGCTTACCACTTTTACTGACAACAGGTTAGTCAGCTTAACTCTATTCCATTCCATTCTAGTATTCCAATATTCTAGTATTATCCTGAAATTATATTATGTCCAAAACCATGGGTCAAGTCACCTGGTATAGTAAAAAGGGATAAAAGAAAAGGATTACTTCTTGTGATATCCTTCCAGGGCTAACAAATAGCAAAACTGAATAGGCATGCAGAACAGAAATATTTCTTGCCATTGTTTACTAATCTTTATTGGTGACAGAGGAGACAAGGCAGATGAACAAATGGGAAATAATGGAGCACAGTAGTATAAACCAGGGTAAGTCACTGTGCTTCATCTTCTTATGGCTTGGAACACATATCAGTTTTCCAAACTTTAGGAACATTTTCTGTATTCTAAGAAAATTCCTACCAGAAAAGGAAGAACAATCTAGAAACCAAATGCAATTCCAAATTAAAATCTTTAGTGGAGAAATGAGGATTTCAATAGTACTTTTGTCCGTTTCTCTTACTTCACCAGCTGATTCCCCAATCCAGCAATCACTGCAACTTGCCAGACAGTCATAATAGTCAAGATACCAATACAAAGACTGCACATACCATGTGTGGAGCCCTGAAAGACATTATGAAAAAACATAAAACATACATTAAACACAGTCCCTACCCTAGCTCACAATGTATGTAAATTCAGAGGTGGACTCAGATTTCAGCATTTGGTCAGAAATAACTAAGATAATGAAGAAAAAATAAGAAACTCCATAGAGTAGGCATCAGAGATTCTGGGAAACCAACTAAGCACTGCCCTCTGGAATCGACAATAGACAATGTGTTCAGTATACATTTATAATAGAAATTTCCTGCTAAGCCAGCATCACCAAATGCAGCAACCTCGCCGGCCTTTTACATGCTTTCATCACATCCACCTCATTAATCATGTATGTATGTCCACACTTTGACGGATTGAGAAAGTTCACCTAGATTCACTTCTGAAAAATCTATCACCTCTATTCACAGCAAACAGAGAGAGCTCACTGTTCCAAAAGATATTTTCCTGCAAAGCATCAAGGCAACAGTGGATTCAATGACTTCTTCTATACTGGAGGAATGAATTCAACAAGATGGTTCTTTCCCCCAATTATATTTATTTAGTAGGAAAATCAGGAAAAAGTAACAGGGATATATATCACTTTATCTAATTTCACATCACATAGTATTTTTAATGGAACAAAACATAGAGACAAAATGTTAATTCAGCTTCAGGTAGCAAAATCTGCAAACACCAAATACAGGAATTTTGCCAAAGCAAACTATCAAAAGTGTTTAATGTGACTGACTACCATTTGAGACCTGGTCCAATATGTGCCAGCTCAAAGACAGTTGTATATGTGTGGACATAAGCACAGATAAATATGCACATATAATTCTGCATGTTAACCATTTCAGTTATTAGAAAGATAAATACCAATTTATTTCATTTACTATGCCCTATTATTCAATCTGCCCATTATCAGAAACCATCACTGCTTCTACAAACAGGAAATGACATTTTTCTTATATTTCTATAAAATATAATACCCATTTAACTTCCAATTTTTGGTGATAACTTAGGCCAGCCATTTTTTTTTAATTCTTATTTAAATATAGTTCCTAGCAATAAGCTGGTATATACTACCACGTACATTAAAAAAAACAGGACAATGTTTTTAAAACTTTCTCTTTTGAGGTTTGTCCCATTTCTATAAGTGTTAAGTAATGCCAGTAATCTGTGGCACTAATGCACCATTAATAAGATGCTACATAAGCCTAATGTATAGAAATAAAGTCTTTTAAAGGTTTGTTTTTTTGTTTGTTTTTAACTCATGTTCTGGGATGGCAACCTTGTACTAACATTTAAATTTCATGAAAAGGTTCAGAAGTTAGATTACAAAGATGTCAGCACGTCACTATTCCTTAAATGCCAACATGCTTCTCATATTAGTCAGAATTCAGTGCCTCTAAAACTGCATTCATTTAAAAGGTTGCAAGAAGGTCAGTATGCAGCCTAGTCATATGCTGAAATAGCAAAGCAAAATGGCTGAGTTTAGAAGTCTTAATTACAAATATATTTACCTAAAGAGTTTCTATTTTTAAAGAATATGCATAAAGTAATTTATGAATTAGACATAATCATAATTCTCAGGAGAGTCTGAGTATCCTGTATGTCCTACTGATAATTCATTTTTCTATCTGCCTGAAAAATGACAGCATTCTAATTATTCTGCCAAGGTTATTAGAACCCAAATTTGACTCTTAAATCTCAGTGGATGTCTTTTTCGAATAGCCACTTCTTCTCACTTGTGACATTTTTTTCTCCCTAAAAATATGTTCTGAAAGATACTAAGTCAATTTATATGCCCCAAAAGCCTCTAAATCAAAGAACTGAAGTGATATAAACATGAGAAAAACAAATTCGAAAACAACCTTGAAAAAAATCTTAACACTTACTTTAAAAAGAACCTTACAAATTGATCTTAAAAACTGCTAATATGCTTAAAACTTCACTTTCTAGTAAGATGAATTAAAATTCTAACTGAGAAAAAGCTAATGTTTTTAGGTAAAACAGTTTTTCAATTAAAAAAAAATGAAAGCTATGAATAAAAGACAAAAAAGTTAGCAAGGAATGAAGCCAGTTTTTATTCTGAGAAAATATGACAAAATTTAGTAACCTTGACATTATTCATTTGCACAGGGTATAGGAAAAAGGAAATAATCCCTGAAGAATGTCTAAGGTAAAGAGTTTATAGCAAACATTCACAAAAAGCTATACCTTCAGTGCAATACTGTTTGAAAAACATGTTCCACCACATAGAAGGGAACAGTAAGGAGAGTTGTACTGACTTTGGCAATGGGTAAAGTGGGGGAAGCACCTCTCAATTTGCACTTCTTGAGTTCTGAAAACCCAAAGCTGAGAATTTGGTTTAAAATGATTCTGGGTAGTAGTAATGCTACCACATAACCGGCAAAAAATAACAACACAAATCTCAAATGATTCCCACAGAGGTCCAAAGAACATGAGCCTAGAAACAATAATAATAAAACAAAATAAAGGCAGAATGAGTGAGACTGCAAAACAATAGACAACAGAACCAAATCTAAATGACATCACATGTTAAAATGTGAAGACTGAGAAAATAAAGTAAATGTATGTAATGTATTGAAGAAATAAAAAGCATAAAAACAAAGAAAACATGAACTCATAAAGGTGATGAAGCTGGTCTTAAATAGAATAAAGGGAAAATACAATAATTGAAAGAAAATATATGATGGATATATAAAATAGCATATTAGACATTGCTGAAGAAAAAATTAATGAAATAGAATTTAAACATAGAGAAATAATCCAGATGCAGCCCAGAGACACTAAGAGGTGAAATATATAAATATATGAGATTGAATCATAAAAGATAGGCTGCTGGTCTAACATGTAACCAGAGTTCTAAAAAGGCAAGGTAATAGTGAAGAGGAAATAATTAAATAGAAAACTACTGTGAATTTTCCAGACTTGCCAAAACTTATCAAAGTTCACATCCAATAAATCTCAACAACAACTGTAACAAAAAACCTCACATCTGGATACATCATAGTGAAATTTAAGACAAAGAAAAAGAAAAGCCCTCAAAAACAGAAGAAAAGAGATCACCTAGAAAGAAATGGTAACTAAATGGCAACCAACAGGCAATATTTTGACAGCAACCATAGAAGCCAGAAAACAGTGAAATAATATATTCAATGTGCTGAAAGTAACCTTAAAAGTAACATAAAAACCTATATCTACTGAGATAAACTTTCAAAAGCAGAAGAGAAATAGAGCTTACCAGAGGGGGCACAAAAGGAACATTGACCATTTCAGACTTTGTTAATTATAAATATTAAAATATCTAATTGTTTTGTCCCATGAAACTAAGTACTGAAATTTTATCTGGACAAAATCAGTATGAAAATCAAGTGGCCAAGAATAAACAGCACACCCTTGAAGAAAAGCAAGTGGGGAGACCTACCCCACCAGACTATCCTATTACAACACTCACCGGCACCAGCTCCACCCCAATCTTCAGCTTTAATTTCCCTATTTTGAGGTGGGGGTGGAGGAATAGAATTTATCATCTTTTAACATAACATAAAATTTACTTCTAAATATTTGCTATTTGTGTCTCTGTCTCCCTATATTAGAATATATGCTTAACAGAGCAGGGATTTTTTTTCACTGAGTTATCCAAAACACCTGGCACATAAAAAGCAAAAAGTGCTTTGCACATAAGAAGCAATCCATAAATACGTGTTAAATGAAGAAATAAAAGAGTTTTAAAGCTATTAAAAAATTGGCTCATGAACAAAATAAAGGACTCAGAAACAGACTCCTGTCATGTGACATATTAGTTCAGTCGGGAAAGGGTGGATTTTCCATTAACTATTCCTAAAATAACTGGTTATCCAAAGGAAGAAAATAACATTAGATTTCCACCACATATAAGGTACAATCAATTCCAGGTAGTTTAAAGAGTTAATTTAATATATTTAAGGTCTCAAGGCAAGAAAGATTTCTTAAGATTTAAAAAAACAAAATTCATAAAGAAAAAAATTTACAAATTCAACTATATTAAAATTCCAAAATGTTCTTCATCAAAAGAAACTACAGAAAAAAACTGAATAATACATTTCAAACAGGAAGAACACATTTGTAACACTGAAAATGGATTAATATCCAGGACATAAGAAGAAAATGCTTATGAATCATTAAGAAAATATTTCAAACCAAAAGAAAAGTATGCCAGTATCATAAATATGTATATAGAAAAATGGAAATGGGTCAAAAATCTAAGCAAATGCTAACCTTACCGGAAATTAGAAAAATGCAAATGAAACAATTGAGATATTATGAAATACCCACTAGCAACAATTGGTAAAAATAAAAAGTAAGAAATACAACTGCAAGAGAATGGAGATATGGGATCTCTTTTATCCACCTGCTGGGAGTATATATTGGTACCAAATACTCTGGAAAATAACTAATGATACCCACAAAAGCTGAAGAAGCACATACCCTAAGATCATGCAACTCCATTTCTAGAAAGAATAGCGATGAAGACCTAGACCTACACAACATTTGTGGTAGCAGTTTACGAGAATGAGGATGGAAAACAAAGAAACTATCCACACTCAGTAGAAAAGAGTAACATTTATTTTATTGCATTCTTATAATTAAATATTATAAAGCAGCTGAGTTATGAAATCAATCTACTTGGTTACAGCAACTTTTTTTTTAAAGTAAGATGAACCAATAAAAAAAAAATACCAGAGTTCTTGACTGGAAGTATACATATATATTGTTTAGTGAAACTTTCTTTTCCATTCTGTGTATGTGTGTGTGTGTGTGTGTGTGTGTGTGTGTGTGTGTACTGATTTGCAATGTAAAATCTCTTATGCTCGCTTCCAGTCAAAATTATTTGGAAGCCATTATATGAGTAAGGACGATTGAACATCAGTAACCCTTATCATGGATGAATTAAAACCATAATGCAAAGTGAAAAAGACAAGTTGCAAAACAATAGCTATTATAAAGTTTCCTGCAGAAACAAATACACACACACACACACACACACACAGGTTTGGGCTACATAATTATGTGATAAAATCTATTCCTTAATCGGTGTGGTCACTACACAGTAATATTTATTTTATTACTGAAACTGTACATATATTTTATATGTGGTTTTTGATGTATGTAATTCACAATAAAAGAAACAAGCTTAAAATATTACTGAATTATGAAACACATAGGACACTTTATAACAAAGGAATGGGCACAATATGGATGACTCTAATTCCCTCCTCTCGTTTAGGAAGATAAATTAGTGAGGGGGTGGGTAGCAACACATTGAGCATATTCTATGTGGTTCAGGAAACTGAACACATTTCAGGCAATCCAAATTCTTTGGTATAAGCACAATTGTTTCTCAACAAGGGGATAATATATTCATCCAAAGAAACATAGAAGGCAATGGAATAAAAAATATTCTCTGGCATGTGAGGTCTGAACACCATTTTTCATTACTGTCTAGTAGTCCAAAATATAACCATGATATATTTAAACATTTCTCACAGACTGTTCCAATGACCACTGTTGTCGATTTTAGCTATTTTCATTCTGTAGTGTATATGCCTTTGCATATACATGTGCGAGTTTTCCCCAGGATGGATACCTATCATTTGAAAACTGGATCAAAAGTTATGGGTTTTGAAAGCTACTCCCTAAAATCTTACCAGCATAAGAAAGCCGATACTAGACATTATCAATCCCCAAGAATTCTGTCAATCTTAGGAAATCAGTTTGCTTTCATTAAGAATTCCAAGAGAAATAATGAGAAAAAGCATTTTGACATATGTCCTTACTTTCTTCCATAAATTTACTGCTCAAAATTTTAGTATTTTTTCCTATTCTCTTTTCATCCATTCCCATGTAGGGTGATGGTAACTTTTTTCATATCCTAGATACCCTTTGACTTTTAAATATGTTTCAGATACTCTTTCCTACTCTGTCACTTCTAACTGTGAATGATGTTTTATCACATACATGTTTTCCAGTTTTATATAGACATATGTGTCAAACCCTTCTGAGGTGAAGAGGATGACAAAATATTTAAATTATTTCTCAAATTAATTATTAGCTAAGAATATAGTTTGAAGAATAAAGTTTTTAAGAAACTAAAAAACAGCAAACCTTAGGAGTTTGAGAGTGATGTGTATTTTTGATGGCTACAGATTTATGTGAAATAAAATAAGTTAAAATCAGAATCTATTCACTTGTAACCTATATAAAAGAGATAGGCTTTTATGCAAGGTTCTCAGAATTGAATGAAATCAGCCATGTTCATATATTCCACAAAATAGTAATCAGATTTAATGCATATGTACAATCTTTAGAAGCTCTGTATTTCATATAAAGCATAAACTAGTACTACCAAGATGTTAAAAAAGGATTTAACTGCTATCTCTTACATAAATTTTTGGTTTATGAGCGAAAAGTGACTATTAAAATATAATTTCATTTTCTAATTTCTATAATAAAGATAATAAAAAAATTTTCTAAGCATTGTGAAAAATAAATTATATCCATTTAAAGTGAAGATTTTCCAAATGAAGTTGTTCAAGACAGAAAGTTAAATCTTAAATTATCAGAAGATGCAGTTTTGCATAACCTAGCTACTTTAATCTTCACCGTTCTCTTTAAGCAAGCAAGAACACTGTATAACATAAGAGTGGTGGCTACATATACCTTTAATGCTTCTAGTTTATTCCCTTTGAGGGTAACATTAACACCTGTTAGATTATACTTAATTATAGTCTCCTAAATTGATACCTAATTCAACACATGGTTCTATTTCCAACTCTCATTTAGAGATAATCCTTAACATGCACAATATATTTTCAAGAGTTTATAGCTCAAATTTCTTGGATTTTTTTCCCATCAATAATTTGATCTAGTGTAAGGTAAAGAGGGATTGAGGATAGAGGTCAAACTGTAATAAAATTATAAGCAGAAAATAATTTTCTCATATTAAAATATACCAAGAAGAGGGCGGGCCACGGTGGCTCAGCAGGCAAGAACACTTGCCTGGAATGCCAGAGGACCGGGTTTGATTCCCGGTGCCTGCCCATGTATAAAAAAATAAAAAACATACCGAGAAGAGAAAATAAACAATGTAAGGATACTAATAAATTTCAAATAAAATGTACAACATACTTGGTCAAGTTCTTTTCAGAAACAACACTATATAAAATTTTTATCTCACAAAAAAATGGATTGATTTAGGATAAAAAGGAGACTTAAAACTCAAAAGAAACAATGCTTACTCATGTATTCAACAGATATTGAGTTATCTTATTCAAGATACTATTAAAGACCACATTTTTGATGCAAAAATACATGACACACAACTTCTGTCAGTATGTTACCTCCAAATTATTACAAAGTTTTTACTTGAACTTAGCATATTTAACAATGTACATGTACAAAACGACATCTCAATGAGAACTTTTTTATATTTCAAAATTTAAATTTCCACATAAACTAATTAAACGTTAAGTTAAAATTGAATCTGGCATTTTCATCATCTCCTGAATTAATATTAATTAATTTTAAATGGTTATGATTTCAGTGGCTTAGAATGATTCTCAAGTTTTCTTTTCTATCCATTTGTTTTGATAGTACTAAAATATTTACTCCCTTGGAGTAAATGGGTAAGCCATTTTCTTAGAAATGATTGAGTGACATTTGTACAAAAATAATAATGACATAATTCCTTGATCCCAATTTGGATAAAAAGCAAGCACAATGAGTACCCAGATTGGAAAAGTAACCATTTCATTGTGACAGGCTCATTCGAAATTAGGTAGAATGGTGTCAATACTGTTCTAATATATGCTAAGGCCAACTAGTTGTTTCTAACTAAATATTCTGTCTTCTATCTGCCAATCTGCTAAAACTATTTAACAAAGTCTCAGCTCTTTATCACATGTGTACCTCACCATTACTTATACACAAAATTGCAATAAATTAACTAGTGCTGCCTGATAGTGGAGGCTGTCAGGTAGGAATATCATTTTGGAGATCCAGGATTTACAAACAGAAAGAATCCTTAAAACCTCTAAATACAAAAGTGAATGAGAAAGAAAAAGTGTGCTGTGGTACAAAGATGAAGTTTGGTGGCCCCAAGATCAGGAACAACACAAGGATGACTGCTTTCACCACTGTTATTTAACACTATACTGAAAGTCCTTGCCAGAGCAATTAGGCAAGAAGAAGACATAAAATCCATCCAAATCAAAGAGGAAGAAGTGAAACTCTCTCTAGTCACAGATGACACGGCCTTAATAAAGACCCCCCCAAAAAATTCCACAAGAAAATTCCTAGAATTGAAAAATACCTTTATCAGTATCAACCAGTAGTTGCTGGCTACAAGCATAACATGTAAAAAATCAGTTGTGTTTTAATATATCACTATGGGTGTTTGAAGCTATATGTACCCCCAAAATAGACACGTTCTTAAATTTAATCCATTTCTGTTGGTGTGGACCCATTGTTAAGTAGGACATTTTGATGAGGTTATTTCAGTTAAGGCATGGCCCAGGATGGGTCTTAATCCTCTTGCTGAAGTCCTTTATAGGAGAATGAAATTCAGATGAAGAGAGAAAGCCATGGAAGCAAGAAGCTGAAAGCAACAAAACCCAGAAGAGAAAGGAGAGACCAGCAGGTGCTACCAAGTGCCTTACCATGCAGCAAAGGAGCTAAGGATCACAAGCAACCAGTCTTTGGATAGAAAGCACTGCCCTGATGTAACCTTGTTTGAACATTCTTACAGCTTCAAATTGTAGGATAATGAATCCCTCTTGTTCAAATCCAACTCTGAGATTTAAATCTGCTGAGAGAAGATTTTATGGTATCTAGGAAACTAAAACAACCACCAAAGAATATTCTGAAATGGAAATTGAAAAAAAAAAATCCCATTCACAATAGTAAAAAATAAAATAAATTACCTAGGAGTTAAGGACTTATACACTGAAAATTATAAAGCATAGCTGAAAACAATAAAAGTAGACCTAAATAAATAGCAAGACATCTGTGTTCATGGATAGAGAGACATAATATTATTAAGATGCCAATATTACCCAAAACTTCTATAGATTCAGTGTGATACCTACAAAATCCCAGCAACCTTTTTTTGCAAAAACAGTAAAGCTGATACTTAAGTTCATATGGAATTGTAAGGGGTCCCGAAGAGCCAAATAAATTCTGCAAAGAAAGAACAAAGTTGGACATCTCATGTTTTCCAATTTCAAAACTTACTACAAAGCCACAGTAATCAAACAGTGTGATATGCATAAGGATAGACACACAGACCAACAGAATAGACTTGAGAGTCCAGAAACAAATCTACATATCTGTGGCCATGATTTTTGACAAGGGTGCCAATACATTAATTAGGGAAAGAACATTATATTCAACAAATGGGGTTAGTAAAACTGAATACCCATACACAAAAGAATGAAATTAGACCCCTACCTCACGTCATATTAAAAAAATTAACAATACACGGGTCGAGGACCTAAACATCAGAACTAAAACCATGAAATTCCCAGAAGAAAACATAGGACAGAACCTTCATAACCTTGGGTTTGGTGGTGATGTCTCAGGCATGTCACCAAAAGCATGAGCAACAAAAGAAAAAAATAGATAATATAGACTTGATCAAAATTTAAACTTTTGTACACCAAAAAATACCCCCAAGAAAGTGAAAAGACAACCTACAGAATGAGAGTAAATAATTGCAAACAATATATCTGATAAGAGTTTAATATTCAAAATATATAAAGAACTGTTGCAACTCAACCACAAAAGGACAAATAACTCAATTAAAATATGGGCGAAGGACTTCAATAGACATTTCTCCAAGGAGATGTACAAATGACCTATAAGCACATGAAAAGTTGTTAAACATCACTGGTCATCAAAGAAATGCAAATCAAAACCACAAGGATATACCACTTCATGTCCACTAGAATAGCTATAATTTAAAAATAATAATAATAATAATAAATGTTGGTGAGGTTGTGAAGAAATAGGAGCCTTTATATATTTTTGGTGGCAATGTAGAAAGTTGGTACAGCCACTGGGGATATGTTTGGCAATTCCTTAGGAAATCAGAACTATCATATGCTGGTGTGATGGTTAGGTTCATGATTCACCCTGGCCAATTTAATGGTGCCAGGTTGTCTGGTCAAGCAAGCACTGGCCTATCTGTTGCTGTGAGGACATTTCGTGGACTTAAATCATGAGCACATGAGTTGCATCCATGGCAGCTAAGGGGAGTATTTTCTATAATGAGTGGGACTAAATCTAATCACCTGAAGGTTTTAAGGAGTTGTCAGAAGAGAGAATCTTTCTCTCTCTGCTTCAGCCAGCCAGTCTGACCTGGGGAGTTCATTGAGGACTTCATCGAAGCTGCCAGCTCATGACCTGCCCTACAGATTTTGGAGTCTTCCATCCTCACAGTTGCATGAGACACTTTTATAAATCTCATATTTACAGATATTTCCTGTCGGGTCTGCTTCCCTGATAACCATAACTAATACAACTGGTAATCCCACCTTTTTTTTCTGTATATACTCCCTCAAATTTGAAAGCAAGAACTCAAACAGATATTTGAACACCAATGTTTATAGTAGCATTATTCATAATGGCCAAAAAAATTGAAGCAACCTAAGTGTTGATCCACAGATAAATGGATAAACAAGACATAGTATACGCATACAACGGGATATTATTTCTGTCATAGAAAGGAATGGAATTCTGATGCATGGTACAATATAGATGAAACTTGAAGATATCATGTTGAATGAAAAAAAGCCAGATACATAAAGACAAATATATTGTATGATCTTGCTTATATGAAATACTTAGAAGAACCAAATGTCATAGAGATAGATAGCGGTTTATGGATTACTAGGAGCATGGAAGGTGGGATAGAAGAAGGAATTATAGCTTAATGGATGAATAATTCCTGTGTGATGAGATGAAAAAGGAGGGGTAGCAGATGTCCTGTTAGCACAATATTGTGAATATAACTAATGCTACTGAATAGAACCCTTGCATGTGGTTAACATGGGAAGTGTTGTGCTCTATACCGATTACTGCAATAATTTTTTTTTAAATAATGTAAAAGATGCGGATTGGGAACCACAACAATAAAGGCTAAAATTCAGGCATAATTGCTTTTCTGGCTTTAAACATCAGGCAATTAAGGAAACTGAGTCCCAGAAAGAATATTTTATAATAGAAGATTAAATGTCAAGATCCAGCACAGTATCTAGTAATTAATAAGTGGTAGTTCCCTGGTCTATTCAACTTTGAAGCAGACTGTCAAACTCCTAGCCAAGGCTTGCCTCAATTTTTTTTTCCCTCATGCTTACTCTAGAGCTGCAATTTTGAAGTGTGGTCATGAGACTGACAGCTACAGCATGACCTGAGAACGTGTTAGAAACATAAATTCTCAGGCCCCAGCTCAGACTTACAGAATCAGATACTCTGCAGGGGAGGCCCAGAGGTCTGTGTTCTAATGAAGTCCTCCAAGGGTTTTTGATGCACCTCAAAGTTTAAGAAGCACTGCTCCAATGGATTTAAAGCTGAAGAAAATTCTGCTGAGTCTATTAAAGTGACCTACTTTTCATAATTCTAGTTCAACTTTTCCTAATGATTCAGATTTCCTTTAAGGAATTCAGTGCTTGCAAGGAGCTAAAGTAGCAGTTGTCAATGTATCAGCTCTGGAGAAATTAGCAAAACAATACATGTTTCAGGCCTTTTTTTACAGGGCAATTTTCTTCATTACAATTCAGGTTTTAACAAAGGTTTAAATGTTTTGAAGTTTAAAAAAATAAACCTTGTGTCCAAATCATTTTTCCCAGCATGTTGGTTCAGAAATCCAAACCAACTGTAACAGAAACCGTTTTCCTACTCTAACTTAGCTTTTTCGTGTGGGTTTATTTTTTTTTGGTTCATGGTCCAGGAATTGAACCTGGGTCTCCTGCATGGAAGGCATGCAATTTCACCACTGAACCACCTGTGAACCCTCTAGCTAGTTTTTAAAAGATAAATTTAAATGGGAAAATTCCTGTAATTTTAGGCACAGTTAAAAAAAATTATTAGATTCTCCCACTCCATTTTTCAGAAACATGCTTTATTTTTTTCTAGTACTCATCCCTCTTATTGTTTATAGTTCCTCTTCATACCAGATAATGTCAATAAATTGCTTCTCTCTCTCTTTTTTTTTTTAAGGCTCTTACTTAATTCTCTTCACTTGAGAAAACATTATTCTTTAAAGGAAATGAAAGCAGCCAAGACCACCTTAATTCTGCAGCATACAAATTCTGTAAAATCATTTTTCTTCTTTCCACTACCACCATACACTTTTACTGGTATCAACACATCTAATATTTAGTAGCCTCCTGGGACTTTTATATCACCTCATTTTAGTTGCTAGGGAGATTAGAGAAGGCCTTGAAAGACTATTGCTTTGAAAAATAACTGCTATTAAACACACACACACACACACACACACACACACACACACACACAAACTCAATAACCTGCTATGGAATCAATCCTAAGAAAAACTAAATAGGTAAAACTTCAAAATTTTCAATTCATTTTTAATCTAACTGAGAAGGAGTCAGATATTTAATTTTCTAGAAAGCAACTGAACCTTCCAGAATATTACTAACCTGACTTGTTACACATCTGAATTAATCTAAATTCAGTTTGCTTTTATATTTCATATATTCTTTCCAACTTCCTACAATGTTAGAAAGAATATACATTATTCTTTCATATTCTTTTCAGAAAGAATATATGTTAGAAAGTTTCCTCCCATTCTTTTAGATTTAATTTTTTATGTTATATTAAAACAATACACTTAATTTTGCAAAAATTTAATGGCTGACGATTTGTATTTTTGTACACCGGATTTGTACAATGGCTTATTTAAATGACACAAAGACCTTAATAAGTACAACTGAAGAAACTATCATATTCAGACTAAAAGAGGTAGAAGGAATATTGTTTTCCCCTGGGATACAGTCATAACCACAGGAACCTGCCATTATACAACAAAGCAAAGCTTGTTGTGGTCTTGTGGTCTCATGACCACATGAAAATCTGTATGTATCAGAAGAGTTGCATCTTTGGAAACACGATAATTCAAACAACAACATATTCAAGCCACAGCACTACTTTTGCAAGCACCAAACTAATGTGGCACCATCTACAATGCTATTTTTGTAACTCAAAGACCCAAGTGGGATTTTTCAGGTTTAAAATAAGTACATTAAAATGAAAAGTACCTTCTTGACCAAAAGGGGGAAGAGTGAAATGAGACAAAATAAAGTGTCAATGGCTGAGAGATTCCAAACAGAGTCGAGAGGTTCTCCTGGAGGTTATCCTTATGCATTAAGGAGATATCACCTTGTTAGTCAAGATGTAACAGAGAGGCTGGAGGGAACTGCCTGAAAACGTAGAGCTGTGTTCCATTAGCCATGTTTCTTGAAGATGATTGTTTAATGATATAGCTTTCACAATGTGACTGTGTGATTGTGAAAACCTTGTGTCTGATGCTCCTTTTATCTACCTTATCAATAGATGAGTAAAACTATACGGAACAGAATAAAAATAAATAATAGGGGGAACAAATGTTAAAATAAATTTAGTTTGAAATGCCAGTGATCAATGAAAGGGAGGGGTAAGGGGTGTATGTTATGTATAAATTTTTTTCTGTTGTCTCTTTCTTTTTCTGAATAGTTGCAAATGTTCCAAGAAATGAGCATGATGATGAATAAGCAACTCTGTGATGATTTGTGAATTACTGATTATATATGTAGAATGGAATGATCAAAAGTTAAGAATGTTTGCATTTGTTTGGTGTTTTTTTGGTATTTTAATAAAAAATTAATTTTAAAAAAACAACGAAAAGTGCGTCGTACTTGTATGTATACTCTGTTTTCTAACACCCTGTAATTTCGCTTTAGCACCAGATCTCACATTAAGTGTACCTCTCTTTGGAGCCCTACTCAGGGATACCCTGCAGTTATTATTTTCCATTCTGCTTCATTCTGAAGTATTCAAACATGAGCATCATCCCCACTAACATTCATCCTATCACATAAAAAAGGAGACTTACCACATGCAACGTGAAAATAAGAAGCGAGAAGCAGAAAACTGCAACTTAAAACTAAGAAAGTTTAAAAGTTATAGAGCGAGCTACTCTGTGCTGTCCTTGCCAGTGTCCCAGTCATGGGCAAAATGTGAATGACTCTACAATGTCCATTCATAAAAGGAAAAATAAATCAAGATTCAAACCATAGTCAATTATCAGTGTGGTTAGATGGGGCAAACAAACCTTTTTCCCTTTGCAATATACAATTTTGCGCCCCTATTATACTCAATATTGTCCAATTTATTTCAACCCTTTCTACAGTTGAAAGCTGTCTTCTAAGAATTAAAGGGAAAAAAAGGAAAATCAACAGTCTTCCCTTCTTTTTCACATTTTCTCATGCTCATATTAAAATGGAGAAACCAGTCAAGGCTTTGTGTTACTTACACAAAGGTGAGCTCAATCTCAGCCTGAACAAGTGGTATTACGCAGTTCTATTACTACATGTAGAGTCCACTAACAATTTGTAAGTCACAAGACTGATGACCTTTGGTATATTCTAAACCTAGAACTTCCCAGTACCAATCTGAACATAAAGAAATAATGCTTTCCATATCACTGCATTTCTACAATTTACATTGACAAAAAAGACAATGAAAGCTACCTCTAGTTCAAGGGTGGTCAGGTGGGAAGTATTATTCTTTGAAAGAGAGCATTAACAAAATATGACATTTAAAGAGTTTATTATACAAAATAAATTTTACCCAGCATGGTTTCATTTTTAGCAAAACTTATACAATTAAGTTTTCAAGGTGGCAAAGGAAACAAAATATTTTCCAAAGAATGTGAAATATTTATCATTTTTATTTAGACTAGATTGTTTTTAAAATTAAACAGATGCTTAAGAAGTGTACTTTGGTGAAAATTTTTTTAAGTACTGAGCTTGGCTTTTTTTGCACATGGTTTATGAAACTCCTCCGAGATAAAAAATGTTATGTATGGAACACTAACAGAATTAGCCACCATCTAATCTAATTCAGGCATCTCTAGCAAGGCTGCACGACCTTCAAGATCAATCTCACCACTGAGTTTAGAAAGATTGAGCCTTAGAACATTTGGACATTAATTTGATATGCAATGTTAACTCTCATACAAAGACAAACATGATCAAATGCAGTATCAAAATGGAATACTGAAAATATCTATACTTTTTAAAACATTACATGGAAATAATATCTATACAACTTCTAAAGCACCATATGATGGGGGATAGTTGATATTAGAACTATTAAGAAGAATGTGCCATTGGCAACTATAGGAAATCGCCATTATTTATCAATTTTGTAGCAGAATCTAGAGACATTACTCATTTTCTACATATGTTATGAAGAAATTTGTTTGTGGAAATACTTACAAATTGTTAAGACTTTCTTGACCCTTTAATTTATGTAAAATCAATTTTTATTTAACTATATTTTTATATAGGATTTGAAGAAACGACTGAGTAACTTAGTTTAAACTGATGTTTTAATTAGATTAAATTGTATAAGATATATATTCTTATAAGTTCTGATGGGGGAAAGGAAGTAACTGTCTTCTCTTTATTCCCTGAATCTGTGTGTTTAGGGTGAGGTAAAGAAGATAGGGGAGGGCTAAATAGTCATAAGGGAAGAAAATGCTTTTTCTAAGGAAAAAAATATATACATATATAATGTTTCAAGTGACATTAAAAGTGTTTATTATTATATGAGTCAGGTTTCTTCACTTTCAAATGCACCTGAAATACAGCATTACAAACAATGAGAATTTTCTATTCTAGTTCTCAAATTCTACCTGAAATCCCTTTTTAAGATTTTATCTTGAATAAGAACACTTCCTCTTTACGAAGAATTTGTCTGCCAAGTTTTAGATGATCTTACTTCCCATTGACAATATTAGTCTTGTTTTTTCCCCACTTTCTCCTTTACCTTGATTATGAGAATGTTAAACTGTCAAAAGACTCATGAGAGAGGTGGAGGTGTAGAAGATACAGAGAATTGCTAGGGAGTGGGGGGAGGGAGAAACATTAAAATCATTCTATTTTCTTCTCAAAAAGTATACACAGAGAATTAAGGATTCAGATGCACACCCACCCACATCAGTTGAAGCAGAAGTACAAGCAAGAAGCCATCTAAAGTTTTGGCCAGGATTAAGATAAGATTTTCCGAAAGCAAAATGGAAAAATTAAGAGTTAATCAACGAGAAAAGTTTACACTTAATGAGTTACATGTCTAATACCTAGGTGTTTTTCTCAAACTAGCTTACTGGAAATGAGAGAATACTTATATTATTCCAACAAAATATTTACAGTTACAGAAAAAGTATAATTGACATGAGCATTTATTATATGCCCTGTTTACACAATTGATCTTGACCATGGAAACAAGCACAGATTCTGTGCCTTTTAAAATAGTAGTGTGCTAAATATAGGAATACTATTAGTATAATAGTATAAATACTATTATTATAATAACCCAAAGCCCCAAGTCCACCAAGTAGTCCCAGACCAAGCTGGTCTTCTGAATTTACTATAAACGACACATTCTTTAAAATTAAAGACTAAGAGGAGACTGGTAGAGGAAGTTCTTCTGAACTTATGATAAACAACACATTCTTAAAAATTAAAGACTAAAAGGAGACTGGTAGAGAAAAATGAACTACAAATATGGCAAAAAAATATTTTGTTAAATTTAGAGTGTCTAAAGACAAGTAGCGTATAACTCTGATATTATGGTTAAAATATTCCTTCTTAAATTATGATCTACACAAGGGTAACATGGAAGGTTAACTGAGAATCCTATCATACAGGTTGTTCTCAGTAGGCCAGGGCCGGGTCCTTTTGTGACTTGAAATTTAGTTCTTTGTCAGTAATGCTGCCCTACCCACGGCAAACTCCTATTTGACTTTCAAAACCTCATTCAATCATTACCTTCTGTGAAAAGTCTCTTGTTTAACACGAAGTTAGGGTCAATCACTCTTTAAATAACACTTACTCATATTTTATTTCCCTGCCTACATGTCTGACTCTCCCCTATTAAACTGGGAGCTCCCTGCTGATGTGATCACAGCCGCCTCGGTAAGCCCCACTAACTGTTTCAGTGCTGGAAACAGTTGCTGAATGAACCAAATGAGGGGGTGCGTGGAGCAAGCCTTAGAAAGAGAGGTGAGATAGTTCAAATGGTCTTCAGATACGTGTATATTATCTCATAAAAGAAGAACTACTCACTTGCTAGTGCTCCAGAGAGCAAATGTTGGTAATTATAGAGAAACAGAGATCAAGTGAACATTTTTGAATAAATAACTAGAGCTGCCCAACTAAGAGATGGTCTTTCCAGCAGGGTAGTGACCTTTGAGGCAGCAGAAGGGTGCAGTAGAACCTCTTCACAAGCTTTATTGATAACCAAATTCATCACCTTGTAAAGCTGGATGTTTACATGCCCCGGTAAAGACCCCTTTCACAAAAACTATAGTTGATTTTTTTTAATTTATTTTTTTATCAGAAAAAAAATCCAAACACTTTAAATTCTTAGTTAATAAAATCAAATGATCATTGGAAGATGGTAAATTAAATGTACTAACCACTAACATGTCTCTAGATTTTTAAAAGATGAAGTATCTTATAAAAGTAAATTTGATTATCAAATTTATTATCAAAAAATACATAACAGGAAATGTTAATATTCTTACATAGTCTTACTAATTATGAAAACTCACTGAAAAACTTCAAAATTACCAAAACGTATGTTGCTTTATAATAATTCATGTGAAAGTATGCCACATCAGGGGTCCAATCATACACCACTGGATGTTAATTAAATGCCTCATGTTATTGAAGGTGAAATATCTCACTAGGCATCAAAAATGTGATTTTGGAAAATGGAAAGAGAGGTGCTATTGCGGTAGTTTGTGATTACTATAGAAATTCTCCAAGATAAATCCATAAAGGGAAAAATATCATCCATATTCCTATCTCCCAGAAATAACCAGCGTGAGTATATTTTCTTTACATATTTAAATTCTATAAATAAATTTAAATAAATTTAAATTCTGCATGCAAACATACACATATACTCCCTCATGAACTTGCTGACACACACACACATTTTAGTGTTATTTTAGAAATACATACAAACATAATTTTATTATTTATCGTCCTTAAGTTATATATAAATGTAATTATGTATCTAACCTTGTTTCTGATTCACTCGCATCATAATTTCAGAGATGTAAAATTCAAATTTCTAAATGCCAAAGTATTTTATTCTAAAATCAAATAACATTTACTCTCTCTCCCTTGATAAATGCAATAGTATCTTTATCTTTAAATGTCCCACACAACGCAATACTATCTTTGATTAGTCATGGTAGAAAGCCATAAAAAAGTTGTCAAAGAAGCATTTTCTGTCATGCCAAAAACTATTTTCATAATAATTTGGGATGTGTATTTATTTCACCTCATTCTCAAATATGCCTTAATAATTGCTTTAATATACTCTAATGTGAATGAGTAAATGGAGTATTTTATTTCAGAAATGAACATATTGCTCATTCCTTTGATTAACAAATTTACCCTTTCCAACCATCACCATTGTTTTCCAATGAAGCATAGAGGAGCAGGAGTGGGGAGAAAAGAAGGGATGGGCAAATGAAGCTGGACGAAAGAAAGGAAAGGAGAGACAGAGAGACAGATCAAAGAGAAGGAAGGCATGAGGAGAAGGAAGGAAGAGCATGGATGGACCAGTGGACCAAGAAAATGAATGTCAAACAGAAAACGCACTCATCTTTCAAGTTCCCATCAAATGTTTTATTGATGCTTTGCTGATGTCCCTATCAGTAGTGATCTTATTCACATAAACCCTGGCAGTGTACTGTGCCAGGCCTGCATTTTGACAATTTCTGCAAACATTTCTTTTCATGCATATCAACTACCAAGTAAATATACAGAGTAGAAACTCTCTCTATACAAAGCACATTACTTAGAAAAAAATATATTCAGAACTCCAAAGAGCTCATTTTAGTATCTAATAGAGTTCTACAAGTGCTTTCACATAATGATCTTATTTGATATATACAAGGATCCTTCCATGTATAATTTCATAAATAAAATCATCCTTAGTGTGGTTAGGTGACTTGTCCGAGGTTCAATGTACAAGTGGCGACACCAAGACTCAAATCCAGGTGTTCTAGTTTTACATCAAGTACTTTCTCAACCACATCACACTACTGCAATCAACAAGATACTCAATCAGAACTAAAAACAATTACTCATCATCAATTCATGTAGTGCAGGTGCCTTTTTCAGCTCAAGGCTGACACAGTAAAAGTGATTTGATCACTTTTAGTTTAATCAATACGCTGCTGCTGAACTGTAGGATAAGGGTAGGAGAAATTTCCTATCCCATTGCCTTTTAAGCTCTATCCCTTTCTTTTTTTCAGCTTCTGTATATCTTAAAATGCAGTCCACTGTAGAAATGCATTCCCCTTAAATGACTGTTTTTTTACCTCCTAATGAGGATTAAACATATATGCTACTTAAAAATTTAAACACTTTATATATCTATTTCTGCCCAAATTAATAATGGCCAGGTTATATGTAATATTACCTTAAAGGGATTTTATCCAATACCATTGTAATATAGCTACTCTATAGGATTCTAACTTGGCTCAACAGCCATTTGCTTGACTATTTAAATTTGAAGAGATTCTTCTGTTTCCCAGAATTTTCTGAACCTTACTCTTAATCTCTCCCCCTGTCCAAACACCAGTAAAGAAACACTCATTGATCCTTTTTTCTCTGCTGGACACTAGCTGTTCAACAAAATCGATGTATTTGTTCATGAAGATAGCAGACTATTAGAGGGTACAGAGTAACCAAATACTCAGAAATAATATATTATAAATAGTAAGGGATATTATGAAGGAAAAGTCAATGGTGTTATAAGAGATTTGATTTAGTTTAAAAGGTTAAGGAAAGCAGAAGTCATTCCTGAGGAACTAATCCTTAACATGAGAGCTGGAGGATTTCATTGGCAGGTGGAGAGTGGAGGATGCGTTGAAGTGGTGGAACATACCTGGCCAGCAAGAGAGTCCTATAATAGGAAACAGGTTGACAGGCAGGAAAAGTGAAAGCCTATTGTGGTTGGAGCTGGTATGCACCAAAAGGGAAGCAGGAATGAGTTTGCAGAGGTAGTCTGGGCTAGGCCATTGGGACTTCTGGGCTATGGATTTTATTCTAAATAAATGGTTCAAGATCGAGAGTTTAAGCACAGAGGGTAAATGAGCCAATGCATGTTTATGGTTAAATTAAACCACAATTAACATCCCCCGAGATTCACAACACCTGGAGCTCTGGCTCTGCTGCAAAAGCAGCCAGGAAACATGGGGACGATCTTTAATGTCTCCTGGCTTTTCCCCTAGCCATAAGGGGGGAAAAGGATAGTTATCAAAAAGATTTCTAGCTATTTGGTTTCTTCAAGATTTAACTATTGTGCTCTGTCTATTCATGCAATGATGAAATCCTTGATGGCCAAACCATAATAGGGCATGCAATTTGTGTTTAGCATTTTTCATGATAAATGAAAGCACTATTAGGTAACAAGGGAGAGTTTGAGGGTGTTTTTCCATGCTATAAATCATCTTCTGTATGTTTAATTGCTTGTTTAGAACAATGCTTTCTCTTTTACCACAGCAATATGCTACTTTACATCTGTATATCTCTTCTGTTTTTAAAGAATATTAACTCTTTAATGATAGAGGCCAGGTGTTCCTTTTCTCTTTACAGTTCCCAGCACACTATACTATATGAGTAACATGTTTAGTTATTTGTTTTGAAGACAGCTAATAACTATCAGTTGGAGAGATCATTAAAAGACTATGCAATGACTGAAAATGATTTCTAGAAATAGCTCTGATCATCTTCAGACCCATGTGAGGGCCGAATGTCCCTCACTGCTCCAGCACCAATGCACCTCCTCCAACCTAGAACCCATAGGCACTTGCAGATTGCTCTTGCCTCACCCCCCTTACCAGTCCTGTCTCTCTCCCATCCCTACAGCACTCCCCCCACACAACTGTTCCCAAGCACGCCATGAATTGCCACACACCTATGTTTTTGTTCAAACTGTTCTCTCAGTATAGCATGACCCTTCTCTCCTCCTACAGAATTTAGCTACTTACAGCATGAATATGGTAGAGACTGATAAAGTGTGTGTCATGCAATGACACTTTCTTTGCTTTCTTTAAAGGAATGATAGTTTAACTGTTGTCCATACAGGAAAAAGTAACTACCGTCGACTTCATCGTAAACAAAAGCAGGCATGAGCACAGAAATCTCGTAGAAGTAAACTTAAAGGAAAACCATCCAGGCTCCGCCCTGAGATGATTCAGGGATCCACCCTGAACAGAAGCTTTGAACAAACAACCAGCAAGAAATGGCAGAAACATCTTTCTCAAAGCTCCAGTAAAGGACTGCATAACAAGGCAAACACCAAATCTAGGAAAAGGCTACTTAAATGTGGTAGATCTCATGATGCCCTGGCTGGCCCCTCCCCACCCTCAAAGGCTCAGCAAAGAGCAGACAATGCTCCCGGCACGGATCCCTGGTCTTGCTCCCTGTGCACATACTAGAGCTTGTGTATCTGGCCCAATCTGTCTGGGGTTGATCTGAGGGACTTATCAGTCCAGAACTTATCCCATGTGTAGCAGAGAGCTCACAAAACTCTCCTACAGAATGCTGTGGGAGAGCAGTCAAGTTGTGCTGCCTGTGGCAAGGGACTGCTGACTGTAAAACAAATAGTACCCTGCCTGGGACTATGAGGAAATTGTTTTCTAGGGAAGAGGTTCATCTGTATTCATATGAATGAGGTAATTCCTAGGGCCACACGTGCACAAGATCCATGTGCAGGTAGGATTAGGGATGTCCTTCTGCATTGGCTTGGAGATACTCTGTAAACTCAATGTCTACATAAGCCCTAAAGGAGAGCACTTCCACAGGTTAATAGGCAAAGACTGGGAAAGGTGTTTTCTTTTTCCCCCTTATTTTTGTTAGTTTCCAGGCATTCAAGGAAAGCTCTGTCAACACTAGCAGGATAGAAGCATAAGGAACAGACACCTCAGAGTCTACATTCCAGCAACAAAACATTAAAAAATCAAAATTTCCAGGTATCAACAAAATATTACAAAACATATAAAGAAACAAGAAGTGATAGCCCTGGTGAAGAAGTTTAAAGCATCAGAAACCATCAATGAGGAGGATCAGACCTGAGACATATGAGGCAAAGACTTAAAAAAAAAATGGTCCTAAATATGCTCAAAGAGCTAAAGGGAAACATGAAAAAAGTTCTAAAGGAAATCGGGAAAATAATAGATGAACACAAAGATAATATCAATAGAGAGAAGGAAATTATGAACAGGAACAACAACAAGAAAAACTAAAGGCCAGAGTAACAGAAACTAAAAGTTCCCTAAAGGGGTTCCCAAAAGCAGATAGGAGCTGACAGAAGAAAGAATCACACTCAATAAACTTTAAACAGGATATGCCTAAACAGACCCACATTTCATTATATTTAAATCAAACTGGTGAATGCCATAGACAATGAGAGAGTTCTGAAAGTCACAAGAGCAGCAATGTGTTACATATGAGGGAGTCTCAATAATATTGTCAATTTCTTATTGGACACCATGGAGGCAAGAAGGCAGTAGGATGATATATTTAAAGTGCTGACAGCAAAAAATTTCCAATCAAGAACTGTATATCCAGCAAAACCGTCTTTCTAAAATAAGGGATAGATTAAAACATCCCCAGATGACAAAAGCTGAGGGAGTTTATCACTACTAGATTGGCCTTGTATAAAGTGCTAAAGAGAATTCTATAGGTTGAAAGGAAATGACAATAGACAACAGACTGAAGCTCCGTGAAGAAATAATGATCTCTGGTGAGGGTAATGATGTGAACAAATATAGGCACTGTTGTATTTTTGGTTTGTAACTCCACTTTTTACTTCTTATAGGATATTAAAGGCATATGCATAAAATGTAGTGATGCATCAGTGGATTGTGACTCAATGTATAAACATGTAATTTTTTAGAAGAACTACATAAAGATGGAGGGGACGAAGGGGCACAGGGCTATGGTTTGTGTGTACTATTGAAGTTAAGTTGATATCAAAGCAAACAAGATTGTTATAGATTTAAGATGTTAAATTTAAGCCCTATGGTACTACAAAGGAAAAAATGGAGAATGTACAAGCCAATAGAGACAAAAATTAGAACACAGGTTGCCAGGGGTGGGGGACGGAGGGAATGGGGAGTTAATGTATGCTAGATGTAGAGTTTCTATTTTAGGAAATGGGAAAGTTCTAGTATGGAAGGTGGTGATATCGTGAATGTGACTAATTCCAGTGAAGGGTATGCTTGGACGTGGTTGAGATGAAAATCAACGAAGCGTATATGTTCCTACGATTGGAAGGAAGGGAGGCAACTAAAGAGTCAATGACAATTAAATGCAATACATGATCCTAGATGGGATTTAACAAAGGAAGACAAAAGGCTCAGAGGGATATTATTGGGGCATATAAAAAAAAAATTGTGTGGTGTAAGCTTTACATCAATGTTAAATTTCTTGATTTGATAACTGCACTTAAAGTGGTTACCTGAGTGAATACCCTTGCCCTTAGGTAGCATATGGCAGTAATAAGTGTTCAAGAAGCATGCGGTATACAACCTACACTGAAGTGTTCAGAAAATGGATTGATAAATAGACAGTCAGATGGACAGACAGATACAATGATATGGCAAATGTAGCAAAATGTTAAACTGATGGATCTGCATATCTAGGCAGGGTAGGGGTAGGGATATTGAGTTTATATTATTTTTATAACTTCCCTGTGTTTGAAACTATTTCAAAATAAAAAGTTAGAAATAAATTAAAATCATCAGATAATCCAAACTACGATTTCTCATGTTTAAGATCATTAAAATGATAATGGGACTCCTCTGTTCGTAGATCTCTAAGTTAGCAGCTACAGGAGTCCATGGACCTAAAATGACAAGCCTGCTCAATAAAATTTATGTACATAGTAGCAAAAAAATATTTCTGAAATCTTCTTTCACAAAATCCTCAAATCTTTTTTGACTGGAATAATTCCCTCTCAAATAAGAAGGCCCCATTAGGACAAAGTAGGAACTACAAATGAGTTACCACATAGAGAAAACTTTTGTATGAATAACATGGAAATACTTTCCTTAGCTGCCAAATGTATGAGCATAAGCCAAATACATTCAGTAGATTTCAGATTTGGTTTGGGAGCAGAATAAACACTGTTTCCTTCTAAGTGTAATCAAACTCTTTTCATATATAACTTGGGCACATGACCATTTTCTACCTTTTCTCTACTCTAAAACTTAATTTTAATATTTCTATTAAGTAATGCTTAAAAAAGAGCAGTTTTATCTCTGAACATGTGTTCTAAAACAATGAAATGTCTTTATAGTGCCTTCTAATTAAGACGTGGATTGAGTTTCGCAGATTTTTATATAAATGCAATATTTAAAGGATGTTGTCTTCATTTTTGGATGCAGTAATAAGAAATTGTACTTCTTTTCCAATTACTTGTAATGGTCATCTAGATCATCTCTCAAATGCTTTTGATCTCAGCTACTCAGGAAAGTTAGAATTACATTTCCCTTTGAAGTTCAGCTTCCTATTTCTATTCGTAAGAAAGTTCAAGTAAATTTTTTTTTAAATGTAGCATCTAAGAAAACAAAGTTATTGGACTAAGTGCAGAAAATGAGAGTTCAAACAACAGAATTTAGTGACCAATATACCTATAACGCCTATTATTTATTCAATTAAAAATAGAAATGTGGTATTCAATTCACTCAGCTATTTAGATTAAAAAAATATTTATTTCATTTATAATAGAACAGGTAAATTCCAGCAAAGATAGCTGGAATTAAAATTCTTTGCTGTAAACCTCATTCCCTCACTGAATCCAAGTTAGGAAAATATTTCACTCACATAACAGAGACCCAGTGGAACCGTAGGTTCTCCTGGAGAAGTGTTCTCTTCCCTTGGGCTAAATTTCCTTCTCTCTAGCCATAGAGGATGGAAGGCATCTCCTTTCCCTGGAGACTGGGACAGGAAATTGTTCCCAGCTGGACAACAGCCATCAAGGGAGCACTGGTCCCATTTCCAATTTCACAGTGACAGTGGTGGGAAACTCATCATTCTCTTTGAAGGAAACTTCTTTTCAACATTTTCTTGCAATGTTTATTAGCCTGAATTTGCAAATAACAATGGCAAAGTTCAAACCCTAGTACATTAAAATAGTTTCCTACAAATTTCTTTTGCTAGGCTGACATACTAATTAACTCTTTTTACTATATAAGCATTATGCCATATACCTCATCTTGCCACTCCCTTCCCAAATTGTGAGATCAAATTAATAGTGTCACTAAAAGAAACAATGTTAATATGATAGCCTCTAAATAGCAGAAATACTTTCAGAATATTTTAAACATCAATTCCATAAACAAAGTATTATTAAAAAACTTTACAATCCAATGTTGAAAGCTGCTGGAAAATAGCAACCTTTGTATTTGGTATCTTTTCTACTTGAGACTAAATTTAGGCTTTTGGGGGGAGATCTGGCAAATCCAACTTATCTTATAATCCTTCTCACATTTATTTATTTACTAGCACCTTAATGAGTACCTATCATGATCACTGAGGTTCATGAAACAAATGCTAATGAAATTTAAAGGTTTAATCCCCTACCCACCCACCTGCACCCCCTCAAGAGTTTACTAACTTGGTTAGGGAGACAAAACACCAAATTCGGAGTCAGAAGACACAAGCTGAAATTCCAACCATCTCTGCAACACAAAGAAAGTTGATAATGTTGCTAGGTCTCAGCCTCCTTGGGATGATACTATTTTATTTTACATAAGGATGAAATAAGACAACTGTGTTAGTTAGATTCAGTTGTCAACTTGGCCAGGTGAGCATACCTAGTTTTGTTGCTGCGGACATAAGCCAATGGTACATGAACCTCATCTGTTGCTAATTACATCTGCAGTCGGCTAGGAGGCAGGTCTGCTGCAATGAGTGACCTTTGACTTAACTGGCTGGTGCTTAAATGAGAGATCGCAACATAGCACTGCTAAGCAGCTCGGCATTCCTCATCTCAGCACTCACAGCTCAGCCCAGGCCTTTGGAGATGCAATAAGAAGTCACCCCGGGGAAAGTTGTTGGAACCCAGGGACCTGGAGAGAAGACCAGCAGAGACCATTCTGTGCCTTCCACATAAGAAAGAACCTCAGTGGAAAGTTAGCTGCCTTTCCTCTGAAGAACCAACAAAATAAATCCCCTTTTATTAAAAGCCAATCCATCACTGGTGTGTTGCATTCCGGCAGCTAGCAAACTAGAACAACAACATACATGAAAGTTCCCAGTACATGAAAATAACAGGCACCCAGTAAATGCTGGTTGACTATGAACTTGTAGAAAATATGTTTAAATAGGTTATCTTTACTTTTAACTTTCCTTACATTGCCGCTACAACCAAGACCTCATTAACTGACTCAAAAAGAAACTGTCTGCTAATAAACCAAAGATAGAACATAAATGCATATTTGCAGCTAGGTTTTTAGGACAAGATCAGTCAGGACTTCATCTTCTAGCTGATAGCCAAAGTTAACACTGTTACCTGATTAACTGCATTATACTATTAATAAGACTTGGAAAGGCAAGATAGCTATTGCTTGGAGTGGTCAAGGAAAACTGTGCAGAAGGTGGAAATGCATAGGATTGTCGCCAAAAGCCTGAAACAGATGTTCTATGAGAAAGCTGAGTGATGGGTCTAGGTTTTTCCAGCTTTGTACTCTACCATAAAGATTTTTAATATGACAGAGGGCCATTACCCTTTGGAGCAAAGGAGGGGCTTACACTAGCCTCAGAGAAGAGTTAATTTGATTACTGTACAAAAGAACGAAGAGAGGGAAAAAGAAGCAAAGAGAAGAATATTTGAGGAACAGAATTAAAGAATATATAAAAAGAAATCAGGAAGTAGAGATACGGGATGGAGGGATAGGAGGGGAAATATTCCTAAACGGAAATAGCTTTTTGGTTAGCCAGGAGCCCACAACAGGCACTGAAGCGAAAAGAGATGTTAGTCTGACACTAATCAGCAGAGACATAAGTGAAATTTTGAGACATAAACAATTCCCCGGACTAAAATACAAAAAATACCTCTCAACCCTAACTGTGCATCAAAATCACTTTGGAGCTTTTAAAATTTGTGCAAGCTTGGGGGTTCCCCCAGAGGTTGTGATCTTGGCCAGAGTTGAGAATCCCTGGAGCAGTGAAACAACAGAGGGCAAAGACAGAGCCTCAGGGAATTCCCAGAGGAAGGCCAGGAAAGGAGATTGACAACGAGGCAAATTTTACAGAAATAGAAAAAAAGCCAGGGAAATAGAGTATGGCAGAATCCAAGGGAGGAATTTTTCAAAAAGGAATAAAGTGTTCCTCCAGAAGAAGACACAGGAAGCCAGTAAAAGTGGGGAGTCAGGCATGTCCAAACCCTGACAGCACCAAGCCACCCCACGCCATGGCAAATCTTTTACAATCTCATTCACGAATAAAAAATTAAATATTTCCCAAGCCACACATTACATATAATGCAGCTGTGACTTTATCTGTAATCTAGCAGTTGACTAGTGTTATAACACTGCATTTTAAGGCATTATTTAAACATATGACATAACATAAATTCTATTGTTTTCTTTTCATGATCCACCACCAGCAGCAGACCCCCGAGCCCTCTCAGACTGAAATATTCAGATAAGCCCTAGGACTTGGGTTTACAGTACAAGGCATTTCCTGTTTTAGAGACAAAACAAAGCTCAGAGAAGTCAAGCTACTTGCGCAAGATCACAGAGCAAGTGACTAATGGAGATGAGCATTAAGTCAGAGTCTGACAGGCTTCTTAGGGCTATTTTACAGATAAAGCAACCAACACTTAGAATGGGAAACTGTCTTGAATAAAAGAGGCTTGACATGATTCCAGGCTTTTGCCTAGAAACCCCCCATGGTCAGACTCAGTGACTTTTATTTTAACTATTTATTTTGAAATAATTTCAAACCTATAGGATAGTCGCAGAAAATAATACAAAATCAATACAGAGAAAAATAGGTGTTATTTAGAGGTCAATAATGATGTTCCTAAAATGTCTGGCTCCAAGCGAGTGCTCAGTAGAGAAGTACTGCAGAAATGATTGCTGAGAACCTGGCATCCTCCCCAGGGGTTCAGATGCTCTACAGTTTAGGGATTTTGCACTGGACGATTATCATCATGGGGCAGATGGTCTTCACTGGGTGAAATTGGGTTGATAAGGCTGAGCTTGGGGCTGCAATCACCGATACTTCCCAGGCTCCATTTTGAGTATAATAAACAAAATATTGGACTCTGGTAGAGAAGAAACCATAACAGCTTTCAAAATGAAAAGCTGGTTGATTGATTCATTCACTCATTCATTCATTCATTCAGCTAGTGCACCCATTCTCTCTGGGGAAGGAGATAGCACTTCAAAATAATCTTCAAGCCACACAATTTATTAATTTGTATATAATATTAATCTATTTCAAAACTGTAGTAAACCCTATGAACACAAACTTTTTTTAAAAACTTGGAATTCATTTTGACAGCTTTTCATGTAAAATTATATTTTTATTGTGACCATATTTTCTTTGTTTGCCTAATATGTATACCACTGTTCTTTCACGTATGTGAAGTTCACTAGACTTTAGTTTTGTTTTCTTAAAAGTGTCAGATTAATGGGTACTTTTAAAATTATCACATTAATGTTCCTAATGCAAATTTTCAACTTTGAAGTCACTCATTAACAAAGGAGAAAGCCAGATTTCTTTAAGCTAAGCATAAAGTATCTTCAGTTTTGCAACACTGCTATTTTTACAGAAGTCATAAAGGAAACCAATTAAATTAATATTTTCATGTAATACATGAGCAAATCCTCACCTCTGTCACTGACTACTTCCCCATTGTAAAAAGTTCTCCATGTATTATAATTTCATGAATCTCTACAATTATACTGATTTGCAAAACCTGTAAATAATGCATGATGTTGCCAATACTAGATTGCTAGCATCAGTTCAAAATACAATATCTCAACAACTGCAAATATGGATCATTGCTTTGTTGAAACTTTATACATATAATGACAGCTACATCTTTACTCTTTATTTCCTGACTGCAGACAAATAATTTAGATCAATCATTAGAAAACTCAATGAGCCTCACAATTATAGGACAACCAAAAGGTATGGGAATAGAAATTTCAAGCAAAGGCAAAATGAAATGCATTATCTTAATTTTTATGTAAGTATATGTTTCTTCACATATTAAATGAGGAGAGAGATAATAAAATAAAGAAAAAGTTTCTATTTCCAATGGAAAGATAATACTATCTGTCGATATTTTAGTTAACTTCTGGAAATATTATATTTATAATAGGCAATTCTTTATATGTCAGTTAGAGGAGTAACAGTAAACATCTGAACATTTATTATACTTAATTTACTGAGCTAGTCCCTAGATAGGTAAAAATAAAGCACAATTTTTTCCCTTAGGAACTCCCAGGCTAATAAATATCATCTCAGTGAATGCAACTAAAACCTACCTTACCTCAGTTTAACAGCTAAGACTATTTTTCTCTACCAAATGTTGGAGAACCATGGCTAGATCTATGACTAGATGAATAGTTCACATGAGTATTAAGCCCTGAAGAGGATCAATATCTTTGTTCCATTACAAGAGCATGCAAAGCCCATTAAGGAGGCACTAATTCCAGCAATCTCAGCCAGAAGACCTAACAAACCGGAGGAGAGATAAGGGTTAAGTCCTTCTGGTTCCAACCCATACAACATCCTTTAAAGCTATAAATAAAAAAAAATGTAATTTCCCAGGCCCCCCTCCTCCACCATCCCCAAACAAAAACACATGCAAATTTCTCATTTTACTTATGTCTGAAATTTCCTTAAAAATAAAAAGTGGAGTCATTTTGGGAACTCTAGGGCAAAAGTGACTCTAAGGAAGAGGATGACCCTATAGCTTCATCATGCAACCAATTTTATGCCAAGGTACACGAGATACAAATGAAGGAAAGTGGTTCTGCAACAAAACAACTAGAACACTAGATAGAGTAGGAGTCCAGAATGCCTGAGAATGGTAGCTGCCAATTACCATATACCTTATCACTTGAGGATAAGATGAGTCAGGGTTTTTTCAAGTGCTTGGTTGAAATTCAAAGCAGTTTCAGTGGATAACTCTTAGGAGACCATGGGGGAGTTTAGAATTTATGACTTCACCCTCACTTTGTATTTGACTCATACGTGAATACTACTCACCAAATCCAGATTCTCAGATAAGAATAAGTTTCTCTGCTTTGGCTTCACTAGAAATGCAATAACCACCTTTGCAACAAAACAGCTGGTAAAGTGGTGACCCGGTCACATTAATGACTGATAAATCTCCTTCGCAAAAAGTTAGCAGCACCAAAACCTTAAAGCATATTTATAACTTATATGAAACAAATACACTGTAATAAAAAATAATGTAAACACATTTCCTGCATGCCTACATCCCTCAGACTGTGAACTGCTCCATGATATGCCAAGTTTGCCTTTCTCTGCTGGTTCCTCACTTGCACCATTGCTTCCTCCAAGGCCATCGCTTCCTTCTGCTGGAGAGACTGAGTTCTCTATAGTTCATCTGCTACTTGGTGCTCCAAGTTCCTTCACATGATCAGTGAGAAAGCTGAAGAGCTAATAAACTGCTTACCTGTTTAAGAGACTGACTATACAAACAGATAATGACAAAATCACATATGACAACAAAACTCTGACCCACAACCTCTATAACAATCTGCCTAGAACAATCACAATTTGGTAAATGACTGCTAGTTTCCATATTTTTGGACCTGCTTCCAACTCAGGACCCATCAGAGAAAGCCAAATATGTGCTCCAAACCAGTCACATGAGATGCCTCACTTCTAGTTAGTGTGCCTCCAGCTGCAACCAAGCATACCAGAAGACATTTTCACTAAAAAGCCTTTTTCACTCCCACATCTTTGATCTCTGTCAAATGTAAAGATGGTGGCTGACTTGCTATAGCAAATGCTAAATAAATACCCTCTGCTCTTATCTGAATGGTCTTTATTTATTACCACATGGTCAAAACTGGAACAGAAACCTTGGAAGTAGGCAATTTAAATATATTTATACCATTACAAAACAAATAGGAAATGAAAACTGGAGAGAGAGGTATTCTACTTTGCTTATTGCTGGAATGCAATATTCCAGAAACAGAATGGCTTTTAAAAAGGGGGAATTTATTAAGTTGTGAGTTTACAGTTCTAAGGCCATGAAAATGTTACAATTAAAGCAAGTCTATAAAAATGTCCAAATTAAAGCACCAGAAACAGGTTATATTCACTCAAGAAAGGCCAGTGAAGTTCAAGGTTTCTCTCTCAACTGGAAAGGCATGTGGTGAATATGGCAACATCTGCTAGCTTCCCCTTCAGGCATCTTGCTTCATAAAGCTCCCCAGGGGCATTTTCCTTCTTCATCTCCAAAGGTTGCTGGTATACCCGGCCATTCTCATGTCTCTGCTGCTTTCGTCATTCTCTGCTCTCTCAGAATCTCCAGCTTTCTTCAAAATGCTTCCTCTTTTAAAGGATTCCAGTAAACTAATCAAGATCCACCTGGAATGGTTGGAGTCACATCTCCATCTAATAAAAGGTTAACACCCACAAATGGGTGAGTCACATCTCCATGGAGCTAACCTAATCAATTTCCAACAGTTACTGCCACAAGATTGATTAGGATTAAAACTTACCTTTTCTAGGGTACATAAATCCTTTCAAACCAGCACAAGTAGGAATTGGCATGTCTGGATTCTACACCTGTCTCTACCATTAACTTAGGTACTGAGGAAAAGCTGACCTAGCTCTGGGACTCATTTTCATCATTCATAAAATTAAATGGGAAGAGGACTTAGTGATGGTTAAGTTCTTGCAGCTCTGATCTTCTGCATATGCCAGTGAGGAAGCAGATGACATACTCAAATAAGGATAATTCAAGAAGGGTTTAAATATAGGAACTATATATAATGTTTTGAGTGGGTATAGGGAAAGCAAAAGTTATCAGAGAGTACCCCAGGGTTATTTACAGATGAGCTATTACCATGACCAGACCTGAAGAAGCAAGAGGAAGAAAATGTCCCCAGAACTAGGAAGGGGGAGTTGTGGAAAAGGGCTAAGACAAGCGGTGATCTTCAGTAGAGAGACAGAGCCAGCCTGAGAAAACCCCTACAGAAGGAAGCAGGGGTGGGGGCGGGGGTGGGGAGCGTAAATAGCCTAACTTCATTTTCCTCCTTTCTCCCATTTCCTGAGGCTATCCATTGGCCAAAAGCAATTAGAACTCAAAATTGTTAACAAATCACCATCTACTTGCAAACTGCAGGTTAGAGAAAGATGGAAATGGGTCCTTGTTTTGGTTTGCTAATGCTGCCAGAATGCAACATACCAGAAGTAGATTGGCTCTTACATAGGGAGTATATTAAGTTTCAAGTTATAATTCTAAGGCCATGAAAATGTCCAAATCAAGGCATCAACAAGAAGATATTGTCACTCAAAAAAAGCCAATTGCATCCAGGGTTTCTCTGTCACATGGGAAGGTAATGGTGATGTCTGCTGGTCCTTTGCTCCCGGATTTCACTGCTTTCAGCTCCTGGTTCCTGTGGCTTCCTCTCTGAGCTTCTATTTCTCTCTGAGCATGTGTTCTCTGTGTCGTCTCTCCAAGCATCAACAGGCATCTGTGTGACAAGGTTTCATCTCTCTGTGAGCTCTTTTAAGGACTCCAGTAAACTAAGACCTACCTTGAATGGATGGGGTCACATCTCCATGGAAATAATCAAAAGGTTCCACCCACTATTGGATGGGTCATATCTCCATGGAAACAACCTAATCAAAAGATCCCACCCACAATTAATTTGTACCCACAAGACTGGATTAAAAGCACATGGCTTTTCTTGGGTACATAACAGCTTCAAACCAGCACAGTTCTAGAGGGAAAACCATAAGCCATCTGGCAAACTGTGATTCCTTGAAATTGCATGCTTTTTTGGCCCACATGCCTTCAAGTTTAGAACAGAGATAATTACAATAAATATTCCCAATCAGCAGAATCCTATCCATAACTTCTATTCTTTCCTTCATTTTTATTTCATTATTTTTCCTTTTTTACCTCTAGTTATCCCCACTGTACTTTTTCATTTTATTTTTTCTGACATTCATAAAGAGGCATGTATCAGTGACAATAAGCACACTACCACGTATCAAAAAAAAATCCAAAAGCATTTCAATAAGCAGCATCTCATGGTTTGTACTGTTACCAGGTATTCATTATATTTATGTATCTAGCTACTACATTATAAGATACATGACTGCAGAATAATCTTTTATCTCTTTATCAACCATTGCACGTGTTATAAATGACATCCAGCCATTTGTTGAATAAAATAGTAATATTCCCTAATACTTCCTAAGCTTATCACCATAAAACACACTTTTTCTTTGTTCTTACACTTCAGACTTCAGATTCCAGTGATCAGTTAAAACAAGAGGACAAGATAATTGTTATAACACATTTCCAAAGCACACATCTTCCTGTAGTACAAAAGAGGGAGACATCAAAACTACAGAAATATAGGCTGTGGGAAAATATAAATAACCTGAAATAAGTCCCAAACTTTAAAACTTGTTAAATGCCATTCAGTCTGAAGGAGATATGGATTTCAAAAGCAGTTCTGAAAAGGCTGGATAAAGCAGAGGTGGAGAGTTTATCAAAATGATAAATAAATTATTTTGCCAATTAGCTAATTAATATCACTGCCTACAAAATAAAGAAAGTTGGTATTTGCAAAGTGTATTTCAGATAGCAGAAGTGCTACAGGTATAATCCATTATAGCTTCTCTAAAAGGCAACCTTAGTACTTAAATATTCTTTCCGGAATCAAGGAAGTGAGTTGGAAAAATATGTTCCACATGACGCAGCTTGAGACAATTTTTAATGGTTTTAATGAGTTAAATCAGTTTACCCCATTTCTACTCTCTTAGTATTTACACAGTACTTCCCACGTACTGAAAGTGGGGCCACTGTATTCAATGCAAAACTACTAGAGATGAGTTGTATAATAATTTAAGAAACAAGCTTATTTTATATATATATAAATGCACTGAAGGAAATGCATTCATTATTGTGTTTGAACCTAAAGTCCATTTATGTAATACTTATATTTTGTTTCACTAAAAACTGGTGACTGCTAAAATAAGGCTAGAAATAAGCATAAAATACATTTAATAAGGTTTTTAAAATTTTAGAATAGAGTTAGACTTACAGAAAAGTTGGAAGAATATTACAGAGTCCTCATACACCTCACACCCAGTTTTACTACTGTTAACATCTTACATTAGTATGGTACATGTGTCCTGCTCAATAAATCAATATTGATACACTGTTATTAAAGCCCATACTTCATTCAGATTCCTTTAAAGTTTTATCTAATATACTTTTTCTGTTCCAGGAGTCCAAGCAAGATTCCACATTATACTTAGTATTCATGCTCCCTAGGTTCCTCTTAGATGCAACAGTTTCTCATACATTTTTTGTTTTGGAATAACTCGACAGTTTGGGTCAGGTATTTGGTAGAACGTCCCTCACTTTGGATTTGTCTAATGTCTGCCTTGTGATTAACCAGGATTTTAAATTTTGACAGGAAGAAGGTAGAGGTTAAGTGCCACTTGCATCACACTGTATCAAGGGTGCATATGATCAACCTGACTTAATAGTGATGTTGAACTTGAGCACCTGGCTGAGGCAGCATCTGCCAGCTTTCTCCGCTGTACAGTTATTGCCCTCCCCCTCTCCTCGCTTTAATACTCTCCTGTTTGCAAGGAAGTCACTTAGTAGGGAGCCTGCACTATAGGAGTACAGGGTTATATTTCACCTCCTTGAGGATACAGTATCCATGCAATTTTTTTTAATTCTTCTGCATGGGAAATTTGCAACTTCTTCCCCACTTACTTAACCTTTTACTGATATCAGTATAGACTCATAGATATTTATTTTATACCCTGGGTTACACTTCCAAAGTATTTTTATTTTTGCTCAAATTGCTGCAGCTTTGGCCACTGGGAATTCTTTCATTTGGCTCCCAAGTCCCTTTGACATATCCCTATTGTGGTGGGGTTTTTTCGTTTTTTGTTTTTTGAGCTCCTTCTTAATTTCAGAAACAACAAGATGCTCCATGTTCATCTTATATATGGCGTATGTCATTCCAAGAATCAGTCATTTCTCTAAGCAGCCCTGGTTCTTTGTACTGGAGAATGATATTAGAAACCAGGATCTGGGAGCTAGGTGTGCTTATAGCTAATGAAGTGTCATTTCACCAGGCTCTCTTAGCTGACAGAGGAAGGAAATATATGTATATACTACCCAATGAATATCATATATATGTGTGTGTTGTATATACATTTGTATCTATATTAAGTTTACTATAGGTTCTTACTGATGTCTTCAATTCTAATCCATTACCACATGGATCATTTTGTTTGTCTATAACCTTCAACTCAAACTTACTTAATTCAGCAAGTCCCAAAAAAGCACTTCAACACACACTCCTACAAAAATAGTAAGATTTTTTAAAATAAAAGAGCGGTCTTCCAATTAACAGCTGAATCCATGTATGTAATATATAGGTTATAAATTATATTAATAACAGGAGATACTAACAATGCCTTCCTTCCTCATTATGAATCCTAGTCAGTCTAAGTTAGCACAAGCAGGGGTCTTAGCTGAGGTTGACATGTTCAACCTTCACTCAATATTTCTCGTGGGGCAAGTTATAATTGGATGTCACACCTATTAACTCAATTCCATTCTAATAATTATTCAATAATTTTCCCCATTTCTTTTTACACCTGCATTCAGAATGTTATTAATATATGCAAGGATAATATTTTGAGACATATGAGCTACTTAATATTGTAATTACTGAATTATGATCCCACAGGAATTAGTCACTATACTAACATATTTCATACCAATACAAAACCAACACTTTGCTGTATTCTAGGATCTAAAATGCTCGCTGTTTCTATGACTCTGATTTTAAAAAGAAAAGTAGTTTGGGCAGTGCGATGGTGACTCAGTAGGTAGAATTCTCGCCTGCCATGTCGGAGAGCTGGGTTCGATTTCCAGTGCCTGCCCATGTAAAAAAAAAAAGAAAAGCAGTTTGCATTAACAACACCTTATATCTTCAAAAGAAAATATCAGTATGAGTAATTAATACGTAGTTTCATTTGCACTCATGAGCTGATTAAAGCATTTCTTATTCCTGTGAGAACTGAGGATTATAGGTAAATAACAGATAATAATCCCAATTATTTAAAAAGCCAGGACATAAATACAATTTGTTTCACTCCATACTCTCTCACTGAGGGAAAAAAAACTACAGGCTTGATATTGTAACTCCAATGTGAAGATTCATAATCACTTGAAAGACCTTGCCAAGTAAGTCATTCCACAATCTATACAAAAGACTGATGACTGCTAAAATAAATGTTTGTCTGTCTGGTGGAATTATTCTCTGAAGTAAGCATTAGGATATCCCTCCAATGATAAATAAGAAGAGACAGTTTGGAGTTCACTTTTATAAGCCAATTGTTCCTTTTAAAAAAATACTATTAAGTGGACTTTTGCTTCTGGCCAAGACAAAGCAGCAGAAACCCAATATTTAACATGTTCTCCTGAAACAACCAAATGCATACGTATACAAAAGACACTAAGCTTTGCACAATATCCATCAGGCAAGGAGGACACTGATAATTGAGATGCAAGTAACTAGGTGAGCCCTAAAATGCTCCAATGTACTGCCATGAAATTGTTTCCAGGCTACAGAGCAGGGAGAGAAAACCAATACAAAACCCAGAAGACTGTCTGTATTCAGGAGATGCAACTAAGAGCTTGAGGAATCCAAGGAAGCAGGGGTTGAGGTCGGAGTAGAGTTCATAGGAAAGAGGAGAAACCTGCACAAAGAACTCCACAGATATGCACAGGGTTACCCCCAAGTATTAACCTGAGTATTGATCAGAACATATACCAGGAAACTGCTGGAACAACAAAGGGACATTTATAATGTCTGTAATCCAATTAAAAATTAAATAATTTGGAAAGGCCAACCCATAAAAAGGAGATAAATGAATCAATCAAAACCAATCAAGAACTGACAAAGATGTTACAACTAGCAGGCAAGAACATTTAAAAAGTTATTGTAATAATATTCTATATGTTCTAAAAATTAAATATAGACATGTATATATAAAAAGAGCAAACTTCTAGATATACAAATACACAATGTGTGAGATCAAACATATTCTGAGTGGGATTAAGAGTGAATTAGATGATACAAAAAAAGATAAGTGAATCTAAAGACAGAGCAAAATCAATTACACAAAAGAGAGAAAAAAGAAAATTAATAAAGAGATCATCGGTAAACAGTGAGACAACTTCAAGCAGTCTAATATACATGTAATTGGAGTCCCTGGAGAGTACAGGAAAAGCAAAAATATTTAACAACTAATGGTCAAAAATATTCAAACTTTTATGAAAATTAGAAACTCACAGATCCAAGTCACTTAATGAGCCCTAAGCACAAGGGAACACAAACAAAACTGTATTAACGTACATCATAATCTGATCATTCAAAACTAGTGGTAAAGAAAAAATATTCAAATCAGAGAGAAAAAGTACATCATGTATAAAGAAGAAAAAAGATAAGGATGGCAGCACATTTCTCACTAGAAATAGTGCAAATGTGAAAACAGTAGAGCAACATCTTTAAAGTGCTGAAAGAATAAAACGGTTAGGCTAGAATTCTATACCCAGCAAAAATATCTTTCAAAGTCATAGAATAAAGACATTATCATACATTAAAAAGCTGCCAAAATTCATCACTAACAGACCCTACTAAAAGAAATGTTAAAACAATTCCTTTAACCATAAGAAAAATAAAACCAGATGGAAATATGGATCTAAATAAAGAATAAAAAGCACCCAAAATGGTAAGTGGGTAAAAAAAGAATTTTTTTCTTATTTAATTGTCCTTAAAAGATAATTGACTATTTAGATATGTTATAGTAATACAGTGTGAAGTTCATAACATACATTAAAAGTAAAATATAGGACAATGGTACAATGACCATAAGAAGAAGAGAAATGGAGGCATATGATTACAAAGTTTTCATACTCTAGTATAATATTAATTGAAGGTAGTGTCATAAGTTAAAGATATATGCCATAAATCCTAAAGCAACAATTAACATAATAAAACAATAGCTAATAAGCCAACCAAGGAGAAAAAACGGAATGAAAAATAATCAATTAATCCAGGACAAAGAGAAAAATAGGGTAATAAAACCTAAATGATAAAGAATAACTTTAAACCTAATCACATAAATAATCACATTATATGTAAATGGTCTAAATAGCCCAACTAAAATTCAGGGATTATCAGATTTTTAAGAATTAAAACTCTGTATATCCTGCCTACATAAACTCATATCAAAATTAAATGGGATTTTTAAAAGTAAAAAGATGGAGAAAAACAATTCTAACACTAAACAAAAGACAGAAGGAGTGGCTATGTTCTTATCAGACAAAGTAGTTTCTGAGTAAAGAATATTAACAAAGATAAAACAGATCATTTAATAATAATAAAGGAGCTAATTCATCAAATGAACATAAAGATCCTAAATGTCCATGTACCTAAAAACAGAGATTCAAAATTAATAAAGCAAAATGGATAGAGTTGGAGAAATAAACCTACAATTAGAATAAATAGGAAGTCATCAAAAAAATCCATCATCCATTTCTTATAGCAGATATGAGAAACAGTATTAACTTGATGTACTCGACATCTATAGATTGATTTATTTAACAACAGCAGATTACATATTCTCTTCAAGTTCACCCAAAACATTTATCAAGATATAACATGTGCTTGACCATAAAATGAGCCCTAATAAATTAGAAAGCATTCAAGTCATATGAAGTATGTTCTCTGACATGAATGGAATTAAATTAGGAATTGATAACAAAAATATCTGCAGGACAAAATTCAAATGTTTGGAAAACAAATAGCATACTTGTAAATAATATAAGAACAAAAAATAAATCAAAGGGAAATTAGAAAGGTATTTTTAATGAAATGAAAATGAAAATGCAACAAATAAAATTTTGTGGGATGCTGCTAAAGTATAACTTGGGAGGAGGATTAATAGCACTAAATAAATGCCTATATTAGAAAAACAAGAATGGTTTAAAACTCAATTACCTCAGCTTCAAACGTAAAGAAATAGAAAAGAGGAGGAAATTAATTCCAAAATAAAAAGGAACAAGTGAATAATAAGATGAGAGTGGAAATCAATGGACTAAAAGCAGGAAATAGAGAAAAATCAATAAAAACAAAAGCAGTTCTTTGAGATTAAAAAAAAGGTAAACTAGTCAACCTGATCATAAATGAATGAGATAAGTCACAAATTAAAATACAAATTACCAATATCAGAAATAAGAATACTGACATCATGACAAAATCTATGGATATAGAGAAGTAATATCATAATCCATGTTATGCCAATATATTAAGAAACCTAGATTAAGTACATTTTACTAAAAGACACAAACTATCAAAGCTCATTCAAGAAGAAATACATAACATCAATAAGCCCGATATTTATGAAAGAAATTGAATGTTTTTAAAAATTCCTACAAAACTACTGGAAGTCCAAACAAGAAAGACATAATATTAATTCTATATCAACGTTTGCAGAAAATCAAAAGGACAGACTACTGCCCAACTCAGAATTACCCTTATAATAAATCCAAATGGAGACATTGCCAGAACAGAATATTATACAAATAGATGCACACATTTTTAACAAAATGTATATAATAAAACTCAAAAATATATAAAAAAGGTACTACACCATGTGGAATTTATTTCATTAATGAGAGGTTGGTTTAATATTCAAAATCAATGTAATTCACTATAGCAACATAAGAAAAACAATACAATCATCTCAAAAAAGGGAAAAAATCATTCCTGATAAAAACAAAACAAAACAACTCTTAGGAAACTAGAAATTGAAGGAAACTTCCTCATCAGGTTAAAGAACAGCCAAAAAAAAACCCACAGCTAACTTTTTACTTACTGGTGAAAGATTAGATGCCTTCACTCTAATGTTAAAAACTAGTCAAAGATATTCACTCTCACTACTTTTATTTGACATTGTACTGGAGGTTCTTGCCAGTGCAATACTGCAAGTTAAAGAAAAAAAAGGTATCAAAATTGGAAAGGAGAAAAATCAAACCTTTATACAGAGAGGACAAGACCATCTATATAAAAATTTCAATTAAAAATATTTAAGTAATGAATGACTTTGTAAGGCAAGATAACAAGATCGATGTAAAAAACTGATTTCATTTTTAATAAACTAGCAAACTGTTTCCAAAAGTGGTTTTGCAAATTTATATATTCATTAATAGTGTATTAAAGTTGCATTTGCTGCACATCCTTGCCAACACTTAGTTTGGTTATTCTTTTTAATTTTAGCCATTTTAGTATGTATGGATTACAATATGCATTGGCCTAATGACCAGTGACGTTGAGTATTTTTTTTCACGTACTTATTTGACATTCACATATCTTCTTTGGTGAAGCATCTATGAAAACTTTTGCCCTTTTATTTTATTTTGTTTTCCTATTATGAAGTATTTGTGGTTCTTTATATATTCTGGATACTAGTCTTTTATTTCTTAAAAGATTTGATAATATTTTCTCCAGTTTGTGATGTGTCTTTTCTCTTAACGTTATTGGATGTAGAATAAAAGTTTTCATTTTCATAAAGTTCTGTTTATTAATTTACTCTTGAGGGGATCATGCTTTTGCACCATATCCAAGAAACCTTTGCCTAACCCCAGGTTGCAAAAGCTTTCTCCTCTTTCTTTCTAAAAGTTTTATAGTTTTAGATTAGGTTGGTGATCCATTTTGAGTTCATTTTTTGTCTGTGGTGCAAGGTATATGTTCACATACTTTCTTTTCTGAATGTTGCAATAAAATCGTTTCATTACAATTTTCTAAAAATAATACCTTTTTAATGCCAAATTACAGTTGTACCTTTTTTAAAATCTGTTGTCCATATACCTGTGTTTTATTTTTGGACTTGTAGCTCTCTTGATTATTGTAGTTTTATAATAATATATGTCTTGAAATTAGATGGTATTAGTTCTCCAACTTTGTTTCTTTTTTCAGATGTTTAGCTATGCTAGTCCTTTTCATTCTTGTAAATTTTAGAATGCCTCATCAACTTCTGTGAAAAGTCTGCTGGGAATTTGATGGGAATATGTTAGATCTACAGTCCAATTCAGGGAGAATTTACATCTTTTAAGTTCTGAGACTTCTGATCATGAACAAGGTATATTTCTCCCTTTATTTAGCTGTTTCTAAATTCCTTTCAAAAATCTTTTTCATTTTTAATGTACAGCTATTTCATATCACTTGTATGATTTATACCTACATATTTCTATTTTTTCTGTTGTAAATGGTATTACTTTTCTAATTTCATTTTTCAACATCTTGTTGCTAATACATAATTCACAAATGTTCAGAGCAGCTTTATAAACACTAAAAACAATTAAACCTTCATCAAAAGGTGAAAAGATACACAAATTGTACCATATCCATGTGTTTTAGATTGCTAGCTGCTGGAATGCAATATACCAGAAAAGAATGGCTTTTTAAAAAGGGAAATTTAATAAGTTGCTACTTTACAGCTCTAAGAGTTTAGCAATGTTCAAATTGAAGCAATTCTATAAAAACGTCCAAACTAAGGCACCAAGTGGCTACCTTCACTCAAGAAAGGCCAGTGAAGGTCACGGTTTCTCTCTCAACTGGAAAGGCAAATGGCTAACACAGCAACGTCTGCTAGCTGTCTCTCCAGGCTTCTTGTTTCATGAAGCTCCCCCAGGGTCATATTCCTTCATCTCCAAAGGTCTCTGGTTGCATGGGCTCTGGCTCTTGTCATTCTGTCGTCATTCTTTGCTCTCTCAGAATCTCAAGTCATTTCCAAAATGCTTCCTCTTTTAAAGGATTCCAGTAAAGTAATCAAAACCCACCTGGAATAGATGGAGTCACATCTCCCTCTATTCAAAAGTTCGCACCCACAATTGGGTGAGTCATATCTCTATGAAGATAACCTAATAAAATTTCCAACCTCTTAACAGAGATTAAGAGAAACAGTTGCTTCCACATGATGGGATCAGGAGTAAATATGACTTTTCTAGGGTACATAATCCTTTCAAAACAGCACACCATAGGATGGATAATCAAAAAAAATGAAATACTTATACACACTGCAACATTGATAAATCTCAAAATAATTATACTGAGTGAAAAAAGCCAGACACAAACGTTTACATGCAGAAGAACTCTGTTTATATCTAGACAGGCAAAGTAAAATACAGCAGTAGAAAGCAGTTCAGCAGCAGAAGGCAGGGGACGGATGCAAAATAGGAAGGTGCATGAGGGAGTGATTATAAAAATAGCTCATTGAAAGATCTGAGAAAATGGATATGTTCATTATCTTGATTGTTAGTTATAGTTTCATGTATGTTTATATCTTACAGAAACAAAAATATTCCAACAAAACAAATGTTGTGAGGGAAAACGTCCCCAAAAGTTCCAACAGGGATTATAACAAAAATAGTACAAGGAAAAAATTTTAACATAAAGGGAAAAGTTCTGATGGAGGTAAAAGCAGTTTGAGGCTGATGAAAAACTCTGTTAACTTTTTAAAGCTTTAAGCAGTGATAGCTGTGCCACAGACAAACATACGTTTGAGCAATCAGATATCCTGGGGATTATACCTGACTATGCTTTCCTTTTCAACTAAGTTGTGATGTGACACATTGGAAGCTATGAGAATGCATAGAACATTTAAATGTTTTACTGGAAAATTAACCATTATTTTAAGCTTCAAATTTTTAAAGTTTACTATGTGAGGCAACCTGTTTTCACATTCAAGGCCAGAAATTAGCATAAATTCAAAATAATTCAAACAATATAAGTTGTTGGAGACAGTTAGCTGAAGGGCTCCTTTTGATGGGCGGGCCAGGAAAGCTCGGATTTGACAAGCTATCAAGAGAGCCCCTCAACCCCCTGCCAGGGTATTCTGGAGCAGGTCTGCACTCCCTCCAGAGGTCACTGGCCCTGTTTTGACTGGGAAAGACTGACAAGTGAAAGCCCTCTCCAAGGACAACCCAACTCCCAGAATTTGCCCTCTGGGCAAAAGCAGGATGAAATAAGGAAAGAACTGGGGAAAACTATAGAGGCAGAGAATCTGATACAAAGGTATGTCAGCATTAAATACCCAGGAGAGGGAAGTCTGTCTCCTGCAAAAGAGAGGGCACAAGCAAACTCCTGTAAGCAGGGGAACTTGAAAACAACTAACAAGCAAAATGTCACCAAAGGAAGAAACCAAGAAAGAAAGGAAAAAGCCTACACACTGAATTCATCTTGGGCAAAACGTCCTGATAGGAGGGCTTTAAGCTCAAGAAAATCTCTTTCTTATCACCAACTGGTTACAAAACCAGAAAACAGACATCTCAGGGAGTAAACCCCAGAGTTAAACATTTAAAATATTAAAATGGACCATAAGGCGGGCCACGGTAGTTGAGTAGGCAAAGTTCTCGCCTGCCATACCAGAGACCCAGGTTTGATTCCTAGTGCCTGCCCATGCAAAAAAAAAAAAAAAAAAAAAGGATCATAAGCGAAAAAGAGGACAAGACAAAGAAATAGAGAATGATGGGCCATCCAAAAGAAGAGGCTAAAAATTCAGAAAACACCTATGAAGATGTGAATGTGGACATACCAAACAGAGCCTTTAAAAGACTGATCTTCAAAATGCTCAAGGAAATGAAGGAACATACAGAGAAAGAACTAAAAGATATCATGAAAACAATGAATGAACAATATGAGAGTCTAAGAAAAGAGAGAAAATTTTAAAAAGAACCACACAGAACTACTGGAGTTAAAGACTACACTCACAGAAATGAAAAATGCTCAGGAGGGTTTCAAGAGCAGATTAGAGCTGATAGAAAAAAGAATAAGTGAATTGAAGACAAGATGCTAGAAATGAGTCAGGCTAAGGAGAAGAAAAACTATTAAAAGCAGAGATTGCCTAAGTCAATTATAGGACACCATCAACCATAACAAAACAAACATTATGGATGTCCTAGAAGAAGAAAGGGGGATGATGAATAGTCAAAGAAATGACACTGGATTTCCCAAACTCAGAGAACACCAAATAGGATAAATATGTAGGAAAATATACACAGCCATAGACTGATCACACCATAGAATGCAAAGGACAAGGAGAGAGTTCTGAAAGCTGTGAGAGAAAACCATGATACATACAAGGGATTCCCAATTAGTCTGAGTGCTGACTTCTCATCAGCAACCATGTTAGCAGGAAGGCAGTGGGGTTGAAATTCTTAGACGGCTGAAAGAAAATTGCCAGCCAAGAATTTTAAATCTACCGAGACTCTCTTTCAGAAATAAGAGAGAAATTAAGACATTCTCTGATAAAGAAAAGCTGGGGAAGATCATATCCACTAGACCTGCCCTACAACCAATGCTAAAGGAATCTCTTCAGACTGAAAGGAAAGGACACTACAGAGTGGTTCAGAACAGCACAAAGCAATAAAGACCTGTGTTACGGTGACCATTAGGGTAATTAGACACAAGAAGATAAAAAGGTAAGATAAAAGAAGTCAAAGAAAAAAGGAATAGGAAAATAAACATATTTTGAACCACATCATTTCAGACGGGAGAAAGCATAAAGGAAGAATCCAAAATAAGTTTTACATTCAACTAATTTGAGACCGTTTTAATCACTGAAATTAATTTTATCAGCTGCTTAAGAGTGAACAGTTGAATAAAACCTCAATAAGTAAGAGAATGGTGATGGAGGAGTCAATAAGTACATTTGGAGGCCTGTGAACAAATAGACCATTATATTTCAGAGACCAAAACTCCTTCTCATCCTGCCCCATCCCTGCCTGCTCCCCACTCTTTCCATAGCTCCTTCCAATACTTCTTCATTCCAGTCAATAGGGAACTAGAAAGTTCCTAAAATCCACCTCAGTTGCACCAAATTCCATAGCACTAATGGGCCCAGATGTACTTAGAATCTATAGTCAAGTTAACTGCTATATCTGTCTCTTCTCCCAAACACTGCCTTGGCACAATGGGAGATGAATTAAATACTTCAAGCACTGCACAGTCTACACAAACTAGACGAGTAAATGCAACATGTAAATAATGAATGAAAATGGGCAATTTGTAGTAATTACTTCAAACCATTTGGTAAGAGCAACTAACATTTCAACTCCTTGTCCCCACGGGCACTGAGGGGCATGGGCAGACTTTATGACTACAAATGAAAGGCACAAACGGTGAGATTCATACAAGGGACATACTACTATGGGAAATAAATATACAAACAGGTAATTTCACTTTTAGTTACTAAGTGGAGATGAATCTGGAAACCTTTTTCAATATAAACAAAACTTAAATAGAAATGCAGTCCAGCATGCAAGAATTATGAGTGAAAACTTAATAAATTTCCTGTAGAAAATATTAGAGATAATTTGTATAACTTTTAATGTAAAGGTTTCTCCCAAGAGAATTATATTAATTTTGAAATGGCATCTATAACTTTTTTAAGTCACCTAAAAAAACGGGTTTTCAAATTATACCGTGCATTTTTTCTGACTCATTGGGTGCCAGTGGCATTCTTCCAGAAAAGCTCTTCTGTTGTGATATGGCAGGAAACTTCATCTTAAAAATTTCAGAAATTTGAGATATCGTATATGTCGATTTGAAATACATCTATTACAGAAATGAAGAAGCTAAAGGAAGCAATAGCAGAGAAATAGTGATGTCTGTTTATAAGGTAGCAATTTTTATGGTACTTTTCCAACTCTCTTCTTTCGACCCACTCAATGTAATTTTCCAACAAGTTAGTCAATATTATTTGCAAGTACACTTTTGTAGTATGATACTCATTTTAATAAGTTTCCTTTATGAGAATATTATTCGATAAATAAACAAGGAAAATAAGACATAGCTAGCTCTTCATGATGCAAATTTTTTGAACCAATTACATCTTCTTTCAGCTAATAAACTTGTTCAATGAAATGTAAGAATTTATTTGAGTAGTCTATCTAAATATGAAATAGAATAGAATGATATACATGGTGTCTTAAAACCAGATTTTAACTGAAAAAAGTCCAATCTTATTAATAATATATAAACTAACTTATTTCCCTATGAAAGTGCTGAAATTCTATAGAACATAGTTTTTAATCTAATGAATAGTCTCAAGTACAGTAAAAGAACACTGTAAATATATCCAAATATAGATACTAGAGGTTCATGGTGTTCAGAACAAAGTACCTGAATCCGAATGCATAAGACCCGAAACTGGAAATCACTACACTAACTTACATCAGCACACTGACCACTAAAAGTCTTCCAGGAATGGGATGGTGTGGATGACAACTATGTTGGTCATCACTAGGATTTGTGTGATGTGTCACACAATTAAACTTAATATGCCACAGTGTTACACCCCAGAGTCCCAGAGTATCTGAATTTTGTTAATGAGAATAAAGAATCATAACTGCTCACTATTTCAAGTGGACAGTCTGTACTGAGTGTTCAGAAGGAAGAAGTGACCACCAGGCTTTTAAATCTTTGAAACAGCTTTTTGGTCTCTGATTAATAACACTGGGGATGGTGACGCTCCTTTCCCTGACCCACATGCTGCGTGGATGTGAGATTTCTGATCCCAGCGCTTTCTAAGTTCAGTCACTGTTTCCCCTACTGTGATGATATGAATGTGAGACTATCGTCCTCTTGCCAGGTAATGTCTCTTCCCACCTTTGATACCTGCCCTGTTTGTGCAGTACCATCTGCTTCCTGTGAAATACCAGATAATGGTTCTGAACATAAATGTTCAAACATACCATGCCCAAAATCACAAGGGTCACCCTGGCAGAGGAAAGGACAGAGAAGGTAATGGAAACCTGGGAAGATAATAGGAAAACAGCAAATGAGATTACAGGCAACCAACAATAATTACCAATCTGGCATGCTATATGTGTAATATGTTAAAATGTTCTGTAGGATCCTTACCTTAAAAGAAAAAAAAAAAAGAACAAGCTTTAAGGGAAAGAGATAATTTCCTATTAGTAAACTCTAAAAATAATTTATTGTATTAGCAATAACACATGAAATATTAAACATTAAGAAGGAAACGTATTCTTTATAAAACTGCTGGTTATAATTGTTCTCAATTAGAGCTAAGACTATTAAAACAAAGTTCAGGAAATGCATTTTATGGCAGACTCAGCTAATAAGTCTTCTGATTGTCTACCTATTATAAAAGATTAGAAATTTCTATAAAGTGCCTCTCTTTGGAGAAAGCTGAGTTGCTAGCAAATATTCTTCTTTGGTGATAGAGGTGGCAAGATTGGTATCCCTTTTTCATCCTCGTCCCGCCTACTCAGCACTGCCCCCAACACTTGAAGGCAACCTCGCCCCCTTCTGGTATCTGCTGAAAAACCCCAAATGTTCCTAATTTCTGCCCACTGGGCTCAGAAGTTCAAGATGGGCAGCACCAGGGGAGGATCCCGTTTTCTAAAGCGGGTATATGAAAGTATAAGGACTAATTCAACCTTCCTATTTACAATGGCAAGAAAATGTCCATTAATCTATTTGCCAAAAAATCGAAAGACAAAGGGGACAGGGCTCAACAAAATCTTATTTTAATTCATCGGTGGTATTACTGAACTAATCAGATGGACGGGAACATCATTTCCTAACCTCAGCCTGGACAAATATGAAAATTGAACTCAGTTATCATTCAGTACTTATATTCTGAACAGGTCTACCTTCCTTCCATGACTGGTACATACATCCTGGGTTCTAAGTTTTTCAGGAACAACTGCCACCCATAGTTAACTTACTTCATGTAGAAACCAGAACATAATCAAGGTAAGCAACTTATTAAGTAATTTATTGCATTGTCATCTTTAATATGAACTATCTAGGGAGAATAAATTCTAACATTTTTAAAGCATAGGGCAGTAATCAAAGCAACAAATTTCATGTGTATAATAGGACTTTTTGACTCAATACATTTCAAGTGGTGTACTGAAATTGTCTCATAGTAGCTCAGAAAGGCGGACTTATATTTTCAGAGATCTTGTAAGCCAGTGAGTCAGTTGTTAAAAACATAGCTATTATGAAACATCTTAATATTATAAAATTGCAATTAAATGAATTATGTTACAAACAAATGCAACAAAAACTCAAAAGTATCATTTCCTATTTATTTTTCTATATTTTACATATCTGTAGCCTTGAGGCTATTTACAGCTCTTGTATCTGCATATTGGAAAGAGTTTGAATAATGGTGTGCTACTACATAACTCTTGGACTCTCTGTTCAGTAGCATCACGTTGCTGGGATAGAAATACCCATGCTGGGAGAATTTTCACCATGGTAATCAGCCCATGCTACAAACCACTCCTACCTACCTCATCCCTACTCTGAGAGCCAGTTGATAAATGTTTCCCAGCACAGCCCTGTAAACATCTAATCAAATGAACCGAGCCACATGTTAGTGCACAACGGAAAGAAGGATGTTACCTACACCTACCAATTCCAAACTTTAGCAAAAATGCCCCAATACTGTAATTCATTTCTTTCTTGACGTAGCAATACATCTTCTTAGTTACATGCAATTCAGTAAGATTTGAGCCTCCATATCAAAACCTGACTTGTATAAGAGAGTTTGTTTTTTAAAAAATTAGAACAATACTGCATGGATCATTACCACCAGCATTTATAAAACTCCAGTGTTTCCTTATTGCTTTAACTCATGTCTAGTAACCACCTACAACTGTAGTCGCTTTAGCCTCTTTCGACCTCTCTTCTTTTAAATAAATCCTATCACCTTTAAACTCCTCCATATCAGGATCACACCAAACAGTGCTCTCCAGAATCCTACAGTAAAGTGACAGAAAGACGTTACAATTCATAACACTACATCAAACACGTCTCCATATGAATATATTCAGTGATACTTTAAAAATCAGTTTCATAGTTATTTTGACATATTTAATTATAAATAGGAAAGAAAAGAGGAATTCATCCTAATATTGATCTCAACCATCAGGTAAAAATATAAGGAGATAACAGAATTTATTGGAGATACTTAAACTAGCCTCTCACTTAAAGGACTGCCTTTCACATTTATAACCCTACAGGTGTGTGTGTATGTATTTGTGTATACATATATTAGCCTTGAAACAAAACCAAAATGCACATATGACTAAGGAGGATGCCCATTTTCAGGAAATGTTAGGATTCTTTTATACATCAAATTTGGTAGAAGAGATTGATAAGCTGTCCCTAGGATGATGCAGGCAAAAGAACTAGAGAATAGTCCTCTAAAATATGAATGACTGAAATGAAAACTTTGGTTCCATCAAAGAGGGGGGAAAAAAAGAAAAAGTTGGAGTAGAGCGAGCCTCATATATTTTGCAAATACAATCACTGTCAAAATTAGTCTGTACTATTATTGTGAACTTCTTTTGATCATCAGAGATTAAACAAAAACTTTTCCTTCCTTATTCAGGCTCATGACAATCAGGGGTGATAAAAAAAAAAAAGAAAGCAGCCAAAAGAAGTCTAGAAGAATGTCAGTGATACTGCTTGCCACCAGCTGTTTGCGAAGTACTAAAAGAGTCAGATAATGAGCAGTTCTGTAAAAAAAAAAGTTTTATAAAAAGTAAAACTTATTATTACATTCAGTAACCTAGATGAAGAAAGATGTAGGAGGTAATTAAGCAATTTGTGTACAAGATATCTAAAAAAACTGAAATCAGCTTAAACACACCAGGTTATAAACTCTCTGCATTAGAAACTAAAGACATTTCTAATTGATTAGGTAAGAAAATCAAGCCTTCTTCCTCGGACTGAGTTTGTATTCTAGGTAAGCTACTTGAAGAATGTATATGTGGGGGGGCAGTGGTATTAGAGGTAAAAGGACGGACAGCAGTGGACATAGAATGTGATTGATACATATTGAGAAGTCCTAAGTTGCAAGATTGTTTGTTTCCTTCAGCTTTTCTAGCTTGAAAAAAGAAATCATCCATGTTTCAAAGGGAAACTCAAGGCTTTCTCTGTTTTTTTTTTCACAATATAGCACTATGAAAATAAAGTGTACTTTATAATGTTCTTTGGTCAATACAGAACTTAATAAAAAATACAAATACAAAAGCGCTGGTCTGAATGATTTGTTTTAAGATTTCAAGTTTAAAGCCATTATTGCCATATTCTTTTGCAAGCAAAAACAGTGAGGCAGGTTCGAAGGGATAATATTTTAAGTACTCTAAGAAAAAATATAAGATAGAAGAAATACAATATGCCCTGATATTTGTGCTTTTACCCATAAAGTTCAGCACATATCCATAACCAATCAAAAGTCTAATAAATGTATATTTGCTACCGGGTTCACTATTCTGAATTTTTCTATTTACAAAATTGGTGAAGTCTTTCTAAATTAGATTTTTAACACCATTCTGACTTTCATTATCAGGTCTCCCGAGGGCATGCGCGCCAAAGAATTTTTTTGTTAAAGGTAAAACATATAGTCTGGCATTCTTTCTGAAACCATATCCCAGTACACATTTTAGTAAATGTGACAAAAATAAAATTTAGGCCCTGTAAGGCACCACCAAGGATTATTAACATTAAAGCACTTTTAGAAGAATCCAAGCACAAAGCTCCTAGATCTCAGATCTAAAGGGCAGAAGTAATGTGGATTAAGAAATTAATAGGCACGGAATTAGTGAAAACCAAGGTGGAATCATAAGTAAAACAACCCCATTTTCTATAGTGTTAAAATCAATGTGTAATAATAACATGTAGACAAGGCTGATGAAATAATGGCCCTGATCCTGGTAAAATCTGATTACTGACACAGGCAATCTGATACACTCAAAAAATGCAACGAAATGTAATGCATTGGAAAGTAATTCAAAAACCTGGTATTTGTGGTTACCACTGCCGTGAACTTGTTAAACTTAGGGGAGCCATAATAATCAAGTCTCGCTTTCTTCAATTGCAGAGTAATTATCATTTATCAAATGCCTTCTAAGTGTCATCCCACTCCTAAAATCCTCTGATTCTCCAAAATTCTTCTTTTGGTAGAAATATTTTGGAAATTCATTTAATAAAGTTGATGTTTTTCACCATTATGACAGGATTACTGTTTGAAAGACAGGTCTTTTATGCATATGAATAAAGAAAATAATATGATATGAGTAAGGCAATGTTAATAGCAAGCAATATTATAGAAAATTATATTAATGTTTGTTTATAAAGAAAGTGAGAACTAAATCTAAATCTAGAGTGAATTGCTATGATTTTCACTCTGTTCAAAGGACAAATTAAAAACTTGAATGCTGGGATACCCAAGTGCCACAACCCCCCACATCAACCATCAAATGATTAAAGAGAGACTTTCAGCTTACTCCAATTGCAAGATACAGGGAGTTTTATTTTCTATTGTTTCTAGATCAGCATTTTTTCTTATACCATAAACTTAAGTCATGAAAATTAAGGGCAGTTGCACAGGTGGTTCAATGGTAGAATGCTCCACCTACCATGCAGGAGACCCGGTTTTGATTTCCGGCACACACACACACACACACATACACACACACACACACACACACAAATTAACAGCAAACTTTTCTATTTCCTAGACCCTTCAGGATACTGACAAACACTAAACAGTAAGAAATAAAAACAAAAACCTGAAACCATGACCTTAGGGAAACCTCAATCTCTCCTATACTGACTGGATATTTTACAGGTTGCCTCATCTGTAGAGGTTCCAAATTGGGAGATTTTAGATGGTGCTTTGGAAGTAGGTGATGTCAATGCTAATGCTAGAAAATTATCTCAGACAATCACTGGTACCAGACCATATAATATCAGTGCCCAGAGGACTTCCTAACAACACGTCAGGTCCTCTCAGAATCTTGACTGCAAATGAAATAATTCGCAATGCTTTCATTTGTTCAATGACTCAAAGAACTAGTTTTATTAAAACAGGTCTGTGACTTAAATGATTTCAATTGAAGAGTCATTAAAATAAACAATATTGATGAATCATTTAAGGTAGAACTCTGGGCCCCCGAGATTATAAGGTCATTTTTAGAACAGATTCACTTGCAAATTTTTTATGAATTAAAAAGCAACCAAGTTGGGATACAGAGCTTGGAGAAAGACGCAACTCAAGAAATCTAAACTGTTCCATGGATTACTTTCCAAAAATATTAATAAAATAAAAATTGACCTTCACCAAGTTAGAGAATTTATGTGAAGGACTAACAGCAGCCACAAGTTCTTGGACGTTGAACACTAAAACAGTACTATTGACAATCCCATAATAAACAAAACTTCTGAGAATAAGTAGATTAAAGTTTAGAGAAAATACTTTTCTAAAGCAAAACATTTAATTTCAGAAAAAAAAAACCGACTAGAGAATTCTTTTGGATGGCTTTCCTAGTCACTGGACAATAAAAATCAATCCTTCATATCACTTTTCTAAATTATATAGTTTTATGCATGTGATCCACAAGTCTTTCACTATTTCTAAGGAACTCAAAAACAAATATCTTGCAAATTTTGCAACTCTGTGGCTGCCATAATAATTGTTAACCTTTTAAAATTTTAAATATCAATACCTTGTCACAAAATAAAAATCATTTTACCTACTTAAAATACATTCATTTAAATAGTATTTGCAAAGTCTCCTTGGGGGAATGGTGAGAAAGGAGGGAAATTCAACTTGCTCATTTGGAGAATTCTTGATACTCTCACAAGCAGTGGCGACAACCAAATCAATAGGCCGAGCCCTCCATTTTGGCATTTCTTCATATGAAATTTATCCCCACAAAGGATAGATGAAGCCTACTTAAAATTAGGCCTAAGAGTCACCCCCAGAGAACCTCTTTTGTTGCTCAGATGTGGCCTATCTCTCAGCCAACACAGCAAGCAAACTCACTGCCCTCCCCCTCTTTAAGTGGGTCACGACTCCCAGGGGTGTAAACCTCCCTGGCAATGTGGGACAGAAATCCTAAAATGAGCTGGGACTCAGCACCAAGGGATTTAGAAAATCTTTTCAGCAGAAAGGGGGAAGAGAGAAATGAGCCAAAATAAAGTGTCAGTGGCCGAGAGATATTAAACAGAATCAAGAGGTTACACTGGAGGTTATTCTTACACATTTTATAGATATCCCCTTTTTAGTTTATGGTGTATTAGAGAGACTAGAGGAAAGTTCCTGAAACTGTGAAGCTGTTTTCCAGTAGCCATGTTTCTTGAAGATGAATGCATAATGATACAGCTTTCGCAGTGTGACTATGTGATTGTGAAAACTTTATGTCTGATGCTCCTTTTATCTACGATATTGACAGATGAGTAAAAAGTATGAATTAAAAATAAATAATAGGGGGAAAAATGTTAAAATAAACTGAATAGGGCAGGCCACAATAGCTTAGCAGGTAGAGTTCTTGCTTGCCATGCCGGGGACCCAGGTTCGATTCCCAGTGCCTGCTCATGCAATCAATCAATCAATCAGTCAATCAATCAATCAATTGAGTAGATTGAAATACTAGTGAACAATGAAAGGGAGTGGTAAAGGGATATAGAACAAAATAGGGGGAACAAATGTTAAAATCTATTGAGTAGATGGAAATACTAGTGGTCAATGAGAGGGAGGAGTAAGGGATATTGTATGCATGAGTTTTTTCTTTTTTCGATTTCTTTTTCTAGAGTGATGAAATGTTCTAAAAAAATGATCATGGTGATGAATATACTACTGTGTGATGATACTGTGAGCCATTGCACACCATACATGGAATCCTTGTATGTTAAGAATGTTCATGTTAGTATGCTGTTTTGGTTTGAATATACAAACTAAATTAAATTTAAAAAAATACATTCATTATAAAATAGAACTTGACAACTTAACCATTCAAGTAACATAACTAAAAGTGAATTTATGCCAAATTTTCCTAAAGCTCTAAAAATTGGTGCTTTAAATTGTAAGAGACAGTAAAATAGAGGAAATGCTCTATATGAATCACATTACATACCACGCAGCATTATAAACTATATATATAGTTGCACATATATACTATATAAAATGTTCCTCTCAAATAGTTTATACTTTCCATTTTTAGAAAATATATTCTCCGTCATTTTACTATTACTTTTAATCTATATCACAATGTATGTAAAATTTATTTTCCTACTTATTTTTATATCTATCTCACTTCAATATTTTTAGATGGGAAACCTGTGTCCAGAGACTTTAAGTGGTTTGTCCTGGATTGTGTAATAATTAGGGAAAGAACTAGAGTTAGAACCCAGGATTCATTGCCAAAAGTCAACAGGTTTTTCTCTCTAAAAGACAACTTACTTCATAAATGATCAGACATCTGGAGAAAGTTAAATTAAGTTTAATCTACTTAAAATATTTAATATAAAATGAGAAAAGATCATCTATACCTCAACTGTTTACAGAACCTCAAAGAACTTGAGTCAGATTAAGAACTCCACTATAGTATGTGAAAAAAAACATTCACAGAGTAACAGGCAGTACAAAAACCATTTTGTACACTGTGAGCTCTAATTCCCTGTCTGCAGCAGGAAATATGACTCTCCCTATGCAGTAACAATTATGCACTACTGAAGAAAGATACATCCTATAGAGTCTGCTCAAGAAGAATGCTCAAGAAAGCAGAAGGGTGTGACTCTTTCCTTTGGCCAGTTGTTACAGCCATCCTCCATGAGTAGGGTGTTTTCCTTCCCTATATAACAAACCCTGTCAGTTTATGTGCATTCTATCCCAGTTAACAGGTAAAATGCAACCAAATATTTTAGGTTACTTCAGATTCTCAAAAGCATAAGCATCAAGAAAGGCAACTGCTACATGACTTGACATAGTCATTATAAAAGCAAATTAATTGTACACTGCAGCATTATTTGTAATAACCAAAAGGTGAAAGCAACCCAAATGTCCATCAATAGACAAAAAGATAAACAAAATGCAGCCTATACCTACAATGGAATACTATTCAGCCATAAAAAGGAATGAAGTTCTGATACATGCTATAATATGGGAAAAACCTGTGAGTAAAATAAGACAGACAAAAAAGGACAGCTACTGTATGATTCCACATATGTGCAACAGCTAGAATATGTAAATTCAGAGATGGAAAGTAAAGGTTACAGGGGCTCGGAGTTGGGGGCAGGGGGTATGGGGAGTTAATACATAATGGACACACTGTCTTTGTCTGGGATGATGAGAAAGTTCTGGTAATGGACAGTGATGAGGGTAGGACAATACTGTGAATGTGATTAATCCCACTGAAGTGTATGTTCGGAAGAGGTTGAAATGGGAAATTTTATGTTGCATATATATTTCCATAATTTAAAAAGAGAGTCAGGAAGACTAAACAGAAAATGACAATTATATGCAATATATGATACTGAAGTGGATCTAATAATGGAGGAGAAAATGCCCAAAAGGACATTATTGGGACATATGAAAAAAATGGAATATAGACTGTAAGATGAATATCAATGTTAAATGACTTGAACTTGATAATTGTATCCAAGGTATTACATAAGTGAATATTCTTGTTCTTAGAAAATATACATGGAAATTCAAAAAGTATGATACACACAAGCTACTCTCAAGTTGTTCAGAAAGAAGATATAGAGATGGATGGGTAGAATAACACAACAAATGTGGCAAAATATTAAAATTTGGTGAAGCTGGGTATCTGGGTGGAGAAGGATCTTGGAGTTTCTTTAATGGGTCCCTTTGCATTATTTTTGCAACTGTCATGTAAGTTTGAAATTCTTTGACAATAAAAGTCCAAAAGTGAAATTAATTCATAAAACATGTATCAAATATCTACTGTAGACCAAGTATTGTATGGAAAAGTAAAGAGACGGTAGTCACAATGCCATAGGAGTTCAGTCTAGTGGGATCAGTGGAGAAACCCAGTTCCGAAAGCAACATTCTGTCAAGACAGAGAAATTGAAGAGGGGACACCCAACGCATGGAAAACAGGAGGGGGGGAAGAATCCTAGCGGGGAAGGAGCCCTGAAGACTGAACAAGAGCCAAGCAGAATATCACTGTCCATGTATTCAACCTTGACCAAAACGTTGGTGTTGGGGGTCCTCCCCAAAGTTCCTTTCTTTTAATGGCAAAAGAAAATTTTTAAATGTTTTCCTTTGAAAAGTGTAAAAGAGAAATAATTTCCACCAATTAAGAACCAATATATTCTCAAACATGAACTGGTAACAATGATATGAGGAAAGAGTAAAACTCCTGTACTCTTTTTTCCAGGGAAAAAATTCCCACTCTTAGTAGTATCATATCTACTCTCCAGAAATCCTATTAACCAAGAGGTAATCACGTTTAATTAGACAAAAGTCAGTGTTAAGTTAGGAGTTCCCTTCCAGAAGCACCACCTCCAATCGTGCTGAGATTACATATTTTGCAGTTGGGATGGAGCTATGCCTCCTCTTAATATCCCTGCCTGGACATCTGAGGATATTTGGGAGTAAATTCTCCTCTAAAATACAAAAGATAAATAAAAGTTGGGATTTCTTTTTAAGAGGGAAGGGGAGAGGATAAAAAGTAAAATGTAATGTCAGGTACATAAATGGTTGAACTGCATTGATGGAAATGTCATATGCCATCTCTGAAATAACTCTTATTTTATATGTGGTATTTTGTTATTTACTTACTAAAGAAAATCAATGTGTAAGATTTTTGTTGTTGTTGTTTAAAAAACAAAAGTCATACTCTTCATAAAGTCCTAAGGAGCCCAGAGAAAAAAAACAGGACCGAGACCTTAAAGCCACACTACATTCCAGTGGCCTCCTCTAGTACCCTTTGATGCAGTGATTTTTCAAATGTTGAGCTTACTGCCATCCAAAGAGATGGCAGTAAATTCAGGCCACTGTGTGGAGTCTGAAGTGCAAGCAGGTCACAAGAGCTCTGTGCTCCAATAACTCACAGAAAGGACTGAAAGCAAACAAATAAACAAAAAAGCAAACATAAAGCACCTTAGCACAAAAATGGCATTCTTGGTTTGACTGGAACTCTGTTTACAGAATGCAAAAAATCCAAATAAAGGAATTCAAAGAGTAGTGAATTGAGTCTCTACAATGACAAAATAAAACCAAACAAAAAAAATCAAATTTGACTTCTCTGAATTTCAGATTCCAAAGAAATATGTTGTACCCATCATCATATACCAGTTTCTACTGCTACTTGGATAACTTTCTCACTAGATGAATTATGTGATGTTCAAAATTAAGAAAGTATCAATTTTTGGCTCCACACACCCACACCTTTTGATTATAACAATCAAATAATTATACAGTTTGGAAAGAGAAGAGTCAAAAAATAAATTAAATAAAACCTACTAATTTATTCAACATATTTATTGATGCCTCCTACATGTCAGACACTGGGTTAAAGTGCTTGGGATGAAACAATGAATAAAAAAGTGCAATAGTCTACTTATGGAGAATAATATGTGCAACCCTTGGTAATAAAGGTTATCAGTTGATAAAGGCACATCCAAGTATTTTGGTAGGATTTTGAAAACGGCATTCATCTAGCCCTGAAATGACCACAGGTGAGGCATGTCAAGGAAGGATGGCCTGAGAGACCTGACTCCTAAGCTATGTCCAAGCACCTGTGTCCTAGCTCCTTGGAAGAGCTGCCAGGTTGGGGATATGGAGGGTAAGACAACAAACAGCAGAGGTAAAAGAGAGTGGCCCATCTAAGGAACTACTGGTGTTTAATTCACTGTGTAGAAGTCTATAGTTCAGTGGGAATGGGAGAAGGTGCTGGAGAATGATTTTGGAGAGATAAAGAAAGGTCAGCTCACAGGGGAACCAAGGGAACGTATTTATGCGTCCTACGGAAAAGGGTGGATTCGACAGAAGTTCCAATAGTGAGAAGAGTGTTTCAACATGTAAAGGACTCATCTTAGATTAAAAGAAATCAATTAGTAAAAACCAATTGAGATCTTAAAAGTGCAATATCACTATTGATTCTTAGAGCTTCATGGTTACCGACCGTGATTGTTTAGTTTGTTAGAACAAGGTCATGCATTTGATTTTCACATAGGTTCCTTAGTCTGGATCATTTTTATGGTCACAGACTGAATCTCTACGTAAAACCCTGCAAACTTATGTTATTAGTCAAAGTGGACATTGTGCAACTGTGCTGACAGAGCAGTATAAATCCATTATCACTGCTGAAATATCTCAATGTAAATCCATCAGTGGAGGATGGGTAATATATAAGCAGTTATAAAAAATAAACAATCAAACCATGTTAATTTATAAATGGGTTGGATTTATAAAGTTACATTTGTAAATTAGTTGCTTAAACTAGAAACAATCTACCCTGAAGCAATGCTATCCTTGGTAGTTTGCTTCTCTGGCAAGCCTACAAATGCTTATTTGTCCCATAACACAATTTGGGATCAGTTCAGTTGTACCTAGCAATCACCGGACTTCGTAACACCTCAAGTTTCAGGACCCAGCACAGCACAAACATCTTTACTTCTTGTTGATGGTTTCTGATACCCAAAGCAGAATTAATTCCTCTATCCCCAGCATTTAACACAGTGTGTATATTTGCATCTCATTTCCCCCCACTGGGCTATGAATCCAGGACAAAACCCAGATCCTAGCAGAGAAAATAAAATCTTGCTGAATTATATTCCCACGGGGAAGTAAGGAATAATCAAGGAGTATTCTGTTTTCTGGCTACCAATGACCAACATAGGAGAACAGAGTAGAGTGCAGGAGGGGTCTACCAGGGCTTTCCCCTCTCATTTCTGTCCACTTTTTCCCTTTCTATTATCCACCTCATTGCTCCAGATCCTATCTTCAGAAACTGAACAGCATCAGGGTAAAATTAAAAAATGCAACTGGGGGTAAACCGGGCAGAAAAAATCGGTGGAGGAGCAGCGAGGTTCCATTGATACAGAAATAGACTCTGTGATGGTGAAAGAAAACAAGATGGCCCATCTAAGCACAGAAGTAGCACCCCTGATCAGTAACCAAGTGGCGGTGTGTGAAAGTTTTGGAGACCACCTATATTTTAGGTATTTTGGTTACTATTCTCATAGCAGAAAGACATAAGTTGTCCTTTCAGCATGTTTTATTTTTTTGAAGTATATAGAAACAAGTAAACAAAAAAAATGTCTGCCTGAATAGGAATTTGATAATCTACAGGTCAAAAAAAAAAAAAAAAAAATCTCCTGTGACATCTTCAACATCACTTAGAGAAAAAAAATTTTTGGAAAAAAATATATATACATTTACTTTGTATATATTTACCTAACTGACAAGTTTGCTGGGGCATATAAATTCCATGAACAGAGCCTACACTCTCAACAGGTAGCAGGAATGTAAAATTTATAGCGCAGCACTTTTGGTAGGCTTCCCTAAGGCAGATAGGGACGATAACTCTCTTGCCTGATATCACCCTTTATTCACTGTCCTCTATTTAACTATCACTCACACTTACTGAGTGTGTGCACTGCACACCAGGCCCGATCCCATTAAGTGTATGCTCTCAATGTGTCATCACAATATTCCAATTAGCTACTTGATTATCCATTATCCCTATTTTCAGAAAAAGACACTTTTGAACCCAGAAATTTGGATCTAAAATATGCCCTCTATGCAAAATCAAAAAAAAAAAAAGCTGAAAAACAATTTTTATACTCTTTCCAGGAAAGACAAAAGGAAACATCAACCTCATCTATTACTAGACGCAAAGTAAATTTAACAAAGAAAAGACCTAAACATGCTGCTAGTATTTCAAAGGCAGAATACTTAGCAGGTAAAATCCGGTGCTCTGAAGCCAGACTTCCTGGTTTGAATCCAGACTCTGCCTCTTGTTATCTGTGACCTTGGGTGAGACACTTAAATCTCATCAATGAAATAGGTTATCTGGGGGATTAAATGAATGCTTGGCATACAGTAAGTGCCCCATACATTTTAGCACTAATTATGATTACATTAGGATTTTTCCACTCAGGTCAAAGAGGAGGTACCATGGTTTTAATCATCTCTTAACATCACAAACATGTCCTAGGCTTAACTTATCCCTTGCCTGCGGAGATCAGACATGAGGCCATTCAGAGACAAACCAGGTTGCCAGGTCATTTACATTTTTTTTCACACACAGGCCAGCTTAGCATGGAGAGTAGAATCTTATTGAATACAAGTTAAAGAAAAATGCCACAATAGATAGACAGAACAGAAATCTTCAAAGGACCCTCATCTGAAAATGAAAAGGAAACACAAAAATGGAATCTCCATCCTTCCTCTTGTCAGATGTAATGTGAAATAACTAGCATTTTACGGAGGTCCAGTTACTAATAGTAACCAATAGCATAAAAATAAACACGGAATTGGAAATATCATACTTAACCAAGGAGGGTAAAGAAATTGTAAAAATAAATAAATAAATAAATAAAAAGTATTGCCTAATTGGGGAAGATATGGCAAAGAAATGTATTTTTGCGGAATTATTAGAAATAGCTTTAGTTGCACTGAATTGCCTTTTCACATGACTTACTTAAAATATTTTACAAATGGCTAACTGGTGTGGCTTTATTCAAGCAGATAAACAACCAGGAGTGTCTTAATATATATTTAGCAAACAGTATCATTTTAACAAGGAATGAAACTCATAAGTGATTTACTAATATGATAAAACATTCTCTCATACATATGCAGTGTGGAAGATAGTTATTTCAGAAACAAAGGGAAAGTCACAGCTGTAGCATGCCAGAGAACCAGAAGATTCTTGGATAATTAGGCTGATCAACATTCTGGCATAACGAAACCAGCGACATTACACTCTCCATATCAGAGTCTAACACGCTCTCAGCTCACAAAATTTGTGACTTTAGTTATTTTAAAGACTGATTTTAAATTAGAGATTTAATTGTCATTGTTTCTCATCAGACAAACTTATAAAAGCATTAATAGCCTGGAAACTTGCATAGCAAAGAAAAAATGGATATACATTATAGGCAGCATCTGATAAAGCTGGAAAAAAAGGTATTAGCAAGTAGTAAGAGATTTGAAATGGAACAATTCATAATGCCATGATAACAAAAATAGCCTAATAAACTCTCTTCATTCATCAAAGCAGAATCTTTTATGTATTAACAAATAAATATATTACCAAAAATAGAAAATAGCAGGTTCAGGTTAGGTGATCCACTTCACATACCTATTCAATTTAATTACTACAAGATTAGAAACCTTTATAAACAAAAAAGAATCTCTTTTTTAAACCAATAAATCATTAAGATCTATAGCTACTCATACTTCTGATAAGCAAAAGTTATATCTTAGATTTTTCTGTTAGAAATTCAAAAATGGAAAGACACTGTCATCATTGCTGTACACCATCAAATAAATTGTTACTTGAATCCTTACTGCCAAAATCTCTAATTTACCTGAAAATCAAATACCAACTTTAAAGGTATTGACTTTATATAGTGATGCAGTCATCTGGAGAAATTAACTTAAAAAAAATAAGCTTTTATAGTGAAAATGAGCAGTCAAAACTATTCAAATCTCAAGTACAGATGTTCATATTGCATTTTTATTATAATATCTTTTTGAAAAATAGAATTATATTGGGCTGTAAATTTTTATCCAATATTGTGATACTCTAGTTATACTGCCCACAATTATGTATAAAAGACATCACTCTGCTGTAACAAACTCTCGAGAAGCTAGCATTGAAGTAAAAGGCAGATTAAATTTCTGGTCACCACGTTCTACTTGAAAACAAACATGCGCTAAAATAAGGGAAAAGACACATTGTTCATGATCTATAAGTAAGCTGGTCATGTGTTATAACATGAAAACAAATTTTATCATTACATACCACTAAAACCCACTCTCCCAATGAGAGCTGAGAATACACTTCAAGCACTACCTCCTCCAAAGAGGATGTTACCTGATTGTTGAACAATGCAATATACGAAGAATACTACAAAATAAGGCGGATTTCCACTTTCCATATTAATGGTCGCCACCACTTGGACTGTAATCCTTGCCAAACTTCATGTTGTAAAGTACAATAACATACATCTTTTCTTTCTGGCTCAGTAGGGATTTCTCAAAATAGGACAAAAAAAAATTTGTTTCTCTTCTTTTCCCATCCCTGAAAAGAGCAGCAATGGCTTCAAGAGTCCACCAGCGATATTTTACATTGTCAACAATATCTACATATGTATTGCACATACAGTGCAAGCCCCCAAATAAAGCTGTTTTTCACCCAGATATGGAGCTCTTATGCACTATAAAATCACTATAACCAAATGGCAGTCCTGGACTTGTATTAGGATGATTCTAAACACTTCTGATTTAAACTACATCAAGAGTACTCTGTAATAAAATCAAGAGTACTCTGTAATAAAAATTAAAATTTGCGAGAAAAAGTCTTTAAAATTATAGTCAGAGGTATTCTAAAAAAAATACATTTCTATTATTTATAGATGATTTAGAACACATGTATATTATGTAAAAATTATTTTAAAATCTTAGTTTCATGGATGCTTTCCTCTTTTCTAGATGATAAGCAATTTTTTGTCCACAACTATCAAAGGCTAACATGCTTTAAAACCAAATTATATCATTTTAGATAATAACTAGTACTGCTAAGGTTTCTATAGTTACCCAAGAAAGGGTCATGACTGTCTGAAACACATACACTCTCTCTGATAATTAACCACATCATGATAGACTGACAACACTTAATGATTAATTAGGCTAAGAACTCAAATCCTTAGCAGGAGGTAAAAGCACAGAATTTCATAATGTACTGTGCTCCCAGAGAGACACAGAATACAAATAGAGCTAAATTTTAAAATGCAGGTTTGCAAATTCAGTATCACTAATATAAATGCCTCCTTGGGAGTCTCACAGCAGAGGAAATTAGGAATTTTCTGCTTGCCAAATACAGCCACACAATCACAATGAAGCCTTCTGCAAACAGCTCAACCTGATTCTTTCAATGCTGCCTTATGTTACAAAATTCACCATTCTCGTCTCTACAAGTCAACGAAATATATCGTTTATAATTACTTCAGAGAGAAAACTGAATCAGTCATGTACATGTTAGAACTTCCTTTGTTTATAATTTTATAGTTCACAAAACATTTTTGCATATTTATGGTATCTAATCTCAATAGAAAAGTGGCCAAGACCATGTGTTAAGAGTTAGATCAATCTTTTAGCCTTGACTACCAACCATTCTATTACTTACATGACCTAGGGCTTATTAAGTAGTATTTCTACCTTGATGTGACCTTGGTTATTTAATACAGCAGTTGGTAGGAACTAATGGGTGATGAGCACCAGACATTCAGCCTTCAGTCTCTAGAGTTTCTAAACAATAGGTTTCCATCAGATCATCAAAATGTTTCATGTTTTGACTGTATCATTCTGGGTCTTAAAAAAATAAACTGTCAATTAAAACATGACTTATCATCATGTCCTCCATTTAAAAGAAGTATAAAAAAAATGGCTAGTAACCAAATAGCTTGCTGGATGTTTCTAATGACTACTACAACCATATCTGTTAAAACCATTATTCATTTACCCGGAAAATATTCATTAAACAGCTGGTATGTGCTATGCACTACAGTGGGAACTTAGCAACTGATAAATTAATAAAAAATAAAAATAAAGTAATAAAAGCAATATAAATTGGAAATAATTCCTGCTCTTTGGGAGCCTAATGTCACTCAACAAATAATTAAACATGGAAAGTGAAATATGGATGGAAGGGGACAAGCCTGGACAAGTGCATCAAGAAAGGCATTCCTGAGAAAAAAATTAAGAGACCTGAAGGGGAGAAGGAGTTGGCCCAGTGAATAAAACAGGCTAACACATCTCAAGTGGGAGAAATGAGTGTGTAAAAGTTATATCTGTGAAGAACTTGACACACAAAAGTTGGACAGAATAGCCAAGCCTCATGAACAATGAGCAAAATGGTTTAAGATGAGGCTGATGAGGTAGGCATGGCCCAAAGTATAAAGCCTTGTAGGACACATTAAACACTTTAGTCTTTATCTAAAGGGCAATAAGAAATAACGAAAAGAGTTTAAAGTAGGGGTGTTTAAGTTTGCTACTAGTTTACAATTTTAAGGCCAAGAAAATGTCCCTTAAAGAAAGTTTATAAAAATGTCCAAAGTAAGACACCTTACCTTCACTCAAGAAAGACTGGTGAAGTTCAAGGTATCTCTCTCAACTGGGAAGGCACATGGCATACATGGCTACATGGCTAGTTTTCTCTCCAGGCTTCTTGTTTCATGAAGCTTTCCCAAGGGCGTACACCTTCTTTATCTCCAAAGGTCTCTGGTTGTGGGCTCTGGCTTCATCATTCTAAAACCTTCCTCTTTGGAATGATTCCAGTAAACTAATCGAGACCCACCTGGAATGGGTAGAGTCAACAACTCTGTGGAAGCCATCTAATTCAAAAGTTACCACCTACAACTGGGGGGGTCACATCTTCATGGGAACAATCAAAGAGCTCCCAGCCAGCAATATTGAATGAGGATTAAAGGACACGGCTTTTCTCAGGTCTACCATAGATTCAAACCAGCACAAGGAGAATAATATTATCGATGTGCATGTTAAGAAAATCACTGGTTATCATGAGGAGAACAAACAGATAATGGGAAACAGCAAGTACAAGGACACCAACTAGAAGAATGTTGCAGAAGTACAAGCAGGGTATAGAAACTTGGGCTTGAGCTATAATCAACAGGACTTGGCTATGAACTACTGGTAATGAGATGAGAGAAGGGAAGATGCCATGGCTATTCCCTACTCAATCACATTAGAAATCTGAAATTCACCCAACAGTGCTCTTTATAACTATCATCAAAGTTCAATCATCTGGCAAAGTAAACCTACCTCTTTTACCCAAAATTATGTCTCAGGTTTACCACATGTGGTAGTTAGATTCAGATGTCAACTTGGCCAGGTGAAGGTACCTAGTTCTATTGCTGTGGACATGAGTCAATGGCATGTGAACCCTCATCGGTTGCTGATTACATCTGCACTCAGCTAGGAGGCATGCCTAATGCAATCAATTATATTTGATTTTATTGGCTGGTGCTTATTGAGAGTGCTCAACGTAGCACAGCCCAAGCAGCTCAGCATACCTCATCTCAGCACTCGCAGCTCACCCAGGCCTTTGGAGATGCAGAAAGAAATCACCCTGGGGAAAGCTGCTGGAACCCAGAGTTCTAGAGAAGGCCAGCAGAGATTGCTGTGTGCCTTCCCATGCAAGATAGAACCTCAGATGAAAGTCAGCTCCCTTTCCTCTGAAGAAAATTTATTTAGTTATATGTTAACTAAATAAATCTCCTTTTATTGAAAGCCGATCCATCTCTGGTATGTTGCATTCAGGCAACTAGCAAACTAGAACACCACCCCTTTCCATTGTCACTGTCACTGGTTTGGATTTGGGTCCTTATTAGCATTGTGCCAAATGTTCTTCCTCTCTATAATTTCAATTCTGATAAAATCTCTACACGATCTCTACCAACGTTATTCTTTCTAAAACACGGAGGTGACTGTTATTTCATTGCTTCAAAGTTTTCAATGGTTCACCACTATTATAAAATAACATTACCACATAACAACATCTAACTTATCAAGAAATGTTTTTACACAATTCCATATTTCAATAAAGCCACAAAAGCAAGATAGGTGGTACTGGAATGACAATCTAAAGGAGACAGAAAAAGATGGATTTAATCACCTTCTTTATTCATATAAACCTTAGTATTTCACTCCTTTACTCTCCATACACACACACCCACATCAAAAAAATAGAATACTAGAAAGAACACTGGCCTGAAATCAGGAAGCCTGGGTACTGACCAAAAGGTAAAATGTCTTTAAATGTTTAGATAAGTTCTATCCTCAAAGAAGAGGGAAAAAAAATTGTCCATTCTTGTTTCAGATGCTTTCAAACCATCAAACTTACAAAGTCATCTCTGGGTCAACTGATATTTTATGCAACTTGTTTACAGTTGTCTTTCTGGACTTTGACTCTCCTTAGCCTTTACCCATTTGAAAGCCACCTTTCTCCATGACAGGAATGAATATACCGCTAGATTTGTTTATCATCTCCACTGGCAAAGCTACCGCAAAGGGTAAATAGTGTCATGTTCAGATGTAAACCTTTGGCTTCCTTCTAGTTTTCATAGGGGCATTATCATCTGCGTACTTCCCTTTTCCACATCACATACCAATTCCTATTTGACCCACCTGCATTAAGATTTCTGGAACACAGCCTAAGGGTAATTACATATTAACATAACCCTATTTTCCTGGGTTTGGAATTTTTCTCAGTGGAAGGCAAAAGAAGAGGCATCGCTTTCCCTGATCTACATGTCCCAAATCTTTCAAATCTTCAGTCTGGTTCCTTCGGTGAAATTTAGTTCCTAACCAGGGATCACATCCTACCATGGTGGCACTGTGGTTTGGCTCCTGGGACCCCAAGCAATAATTTGCAAACTTCCCACTTCCTTAACATTCTCTATAGACATGTTTTATTATACAAAAGCCAAAATTTCACAATTATGGTCTATCTAGGAGGGGAAAAAAGCAATAAGCTTAGAAAGGGAGTCATAAATATTGCATACAATTCTGCTTTTGAGAAATAGCCACTGGCCTATTTAAGAACTAACTAATGCAATAAAATATCACAACTGGCAGCTAAACTACCACAAAATGGCAAAGATATTCCGTCACTAATAATCTATTCTGTGCTCATACAGGTTACCTAAAGAGGAAACTCTTCTATTACCTCACCTCCGAGGCCAATAAGTTCACCCAGAATCTCTTTTGAATAAATCACCTTCATATTAAAGATATTACTCAATTAACGCTTGTCATCCTATCAAGCCACTCTTGCAAACTCTCAAGGCTTTCAACTCCCCTTCTAGCTCACTTATATTAGTCCCAAAGCTAGAAAACACATCAACAACAGTAATTGCTATCTGAAGAGCACTATTTCAGCAATTCAGTAAAATTTCTCAAGAGATTATGTCATTCATAATATTCCTTACAGAAAAGGTCAAATAACGAAATTTTATGCTAGGAGATCATCAGACTATGCATTTTGTTACGACAGATTTTTCTAGCCAGCAAATCTCCAGGAATTCCAGTTTTTCCTGGCATAACAAGGGAAAGAAAAGTGAAGTTTCTGTTGCAAGAGCTAAGTATGGCAATGCTCCTTCTTACTCAAGCATTCTGACTTCTGGAAAATAGGCTGTCACAAAACATCCCCCCAAATAAGTGGAGATAAATGCAAGCCAGAAAGATTTTAAAAAGCATGAATTAGACTTACTGATTTATCCATATTGTTTTTATTTGGTTTCTTACTTCAGATGACAGAGAGCTAACAGATTCTACACAGTGAGAGCCCCTGCCAGATAGGGAAGACCCAAGAAATAACCAGAAGAGACAGCCAAGTCAGCAGAATTACTCACTGGTTGGAGCTTTAAACATGGTGGTGAACAAAGGGGCTTACAAGCTTTAATAGATTGAGGGCATTACTTCACTATGTCTGGGAAAAATAGGATCATCATGATGAACCTCAGCCAAGTCCTTGGATTCTGCTTGGGTTGATAACTTGGGTTTAAATCTACCTTATTTTAGAAAGTGAAGAAAAAAGTTCTGATTTTTTCATTGGAAGGATTATCACTTTATTCCCGAGTATAAATAACTGAAGAGTGATACTAAAGCATATACAAAAAGTTGAAAGATGTATTAGACAAATTCTGGTTGTGGGTAGATTTTAGAACACACATCATGATAAAATGGCAAAACTTCCATAGGACTTACATGAAGGTATTCTTACTTTTCAGGTTATAAATCAAAGAGCATTTTTCTAAAAGGTGATTCCAAGAGTAAAACAATAAAAAAGTAGGGTGAACAAGGTCTATTCAAAAGTGAGAAAGAAAACACCAGGGGCAGTTATTTGAGCTAGTGAAGGTCTAAAAGTTTTTAAATTAAACGGCATTTGCAGAGGCCAAATCTGCTTTTTGATTATCTAGTTGGAAAATGTGATTTCTATACCTGATCAAGCTTAGTTCTTTGAATACGTATTTAACATCTGTATCAATTATTATGGGCCACAAATAAGTTCTGAGAATTCAGAAGGGAACAAAATGGAAAGTCCCAACCCTCTTGAGTTGGATTCTAATGGGAGGAAAAAGACAAATATATGATGTCAGGAAGTAAAAATGAAGAAAAATAAAGCAGAATAACAGATAAAGAACGATGTTTACTTCAAGCATAGTGGTATGTCGAGGCCTCTTTGAGGATGCTGTAAAGTCAGAATAATAAAACCCCTATCTTTTATGAGGTATCCAAGGAGGAGCAGATTTAAGAAGAGGACAGAGTTGATTTTAAACAGATAAAATCTGAAGATGTATTTCTTTCAAGCAACCCAAACTATTCTAGCTAGCATACGCCCATTATTTTTCACAGCAGCCCTCAGAGATAGCTGTAACACATGTTGTTTTATGTAAATTGTATAAAATACAACCATTTTCCATTTGTTGCATTTCAATAGGAACAGTCATAAATTTGCCATTCACATCTTTTGCAAAACTCAATATTACTGTAATTTTATGGGGAAATTGAAGTCTCTATAATTTACATTTAATTGTTTTATTATTTATTCCAGAATCCTAGCTTTGTCCCTGCTTTCTTGAAAATGTGCTTGTTTGTCAACAGTTCCTTTAGGAAAATGCTAACTATAGGCTGTCTACTACTTCCCTTATATTGAACTTAAGTGTTTGCTAAGAAATCAAACTACCTGAAAATAAGATACAATATACTTCTATTAAAACTACAAGCCTTAAAACCACAAGTAGTTAATTATGTTTCAGAATCTTAACCCATCAGGATCAACTGCTGTTGTGCTTGCCTACGAGTTAGACTTTTCCAACCACTGACTTCCCATCTCTGCTAGAACTAAGCAAATAGTTAAATTGGTTACTGTGGTTACGATACTTGATGCACAGAATAAGAAAATCTTAACTCTTTCTGTTCTGACTCTACTTAAGAAGGTAAATAACATATGCTATGTCTTCTTGCCTTGTGGAATGTCATTAAATGGGTTAAACATCTCAATTAGTGAAATTCAAAACAAAATTATATACAGACAATACTGACAACTTTGTAAATAATAACGATGCCAAGGCCTATTTAGAAATTTAGAAACTCTATATGAGCTTGTTAAAAAAAAAAAAAGTGCTCATTTACCAATTTGTTTTGCTGAAGCAAAGAAAAGGTAAAATATGTATTAACCATTATAGGAAGGCTTGAGATTTGAAACTACAGAAATTACTTTATAAAAAGTCAAATACAGAGAAAGACTATTCCATAAAATTCTTTTTGTTTTCCTATCAGACTAAAATTACAGGTATTACACAATGAGCACATGCTGTATTATGCAGTGAATAGATTTGTAAGTCTCCCCCTAAAAGACCTATGCACAAAGAACTACCTTTCTTATACACAAGCATCAGTGACAGTAAAAATATGACAAAGTATAATCATAAAATCAATAGTGTGAATGAAGGTAATTTTTAAAGAAGTTCAGAAAAAGTATCTCCTTAAATCAAACAGCAGTTTTGAATGGATTCCTGACAAACAATAATCAGCCACTAAGAAATAGTATTGTACAGGACAGTTCTATTATTCTCAAAGGGCCAGAACTTCCTGACAGCAACACTGCAAAGCCATCTCTGGGTGTCTTTCAGCAACACACCTCATCAGCCAGGGTGCAGATAATTCACAGAAACTACGCTAGTGCTACCCAACACAGGCTTACACATGTACACATTCCAACTGAGGAACGCCAGACAAAAGATGAAAAATGGAACCCATTCTGAAATGGAAGGGGAAAGAAATCTATAAATTACTGTAATTACTTTAATAGCCATTTCAAAAAGGATGCTAACAAAGGCCTGGTTCCTCATGCATGCACATATGCCTGCTCTGATCCTTAAGAGGGTCCAGGCTATTCTTATCTACAATTCTTACCTAACACCAGCGATTTGCTAAACAATGAGGCTAATTTATATCATTTCAATTCTGTTCTGATTGGACGTTTATTCCTTCTCCCAACAGAAACATGACAATCTGCAAGTTATTTGTTAGGAAAAGCAAAGCTCGGGCTGCTGTTTGCCAAAATTGAACAAGAGATTAAAATTCTTCTAAACATATCTTGGTCAATGGCAAAACAGCTTCCGCGACCCTTGACAGTGAAATAAATGTCTGTCAGGTGTGAATGCAGGTGGAGGATGTGAGGGGTATGGGAAGAAGGAAGGGGTGTAAACTGATTCTAGGGAGAGACAGAGGTGCGAGTAGGTGGGAATAATGGATTTGTTCCTTTTAAGGTACAGGGAAATAGAAATCTTGCATGGACCTCTCAAAGCCCTGCTTGCCTGATATATAGCAGATTTGTAAAAAAGCATTTGTTGACTGACTTAATGAATGCTGATCATTTCACAGATTTAAAACCTGGTACACTCTCAAAAGAAATCGCCACATTATTTTTAAAATACAAGCAACAACAAAGAGAATACGCCAGTCCAGTTCTTCCTGCAAGAATATTTACAAGTACATCTGTAAACCACCTCTGCGAAATCATTTACTTCAATCAATTCCTTATTATAATCTCAAAATATGGTTTATCACATTATACAAAAAGAGTAACTTTCTATTTCATAAGCTTTAGAGGCAAGATCAATTTGCCTCTAATTTTTTTTTATTCCTTTTGCCTTTTTTTAATGCCATTGATCTGCATTTCATGTCAGTGTGGATAAACTGAAACTCAAGGTTTCAACAATACACTAACTATTCTTAGATTTGTTAAAGAAACCGAAACTTTAACATTCATATAACATGAAACAAAGTATAGTGACAAAAACACATTAAGAGAGCAATACCCTAATTTTAATATTTTTAATAATGCATTTTAAAGAAGTATGGAAGAACATATGCCAACTTTTAAACCATTAACAATATTTCCCTGGGGATAGGCAAGAGTAGCAGAAGGAGATTTCCAGGAATTTTTATTTTTTGTATTATTTATCAGTGTATATTTGAATTTTCTATGAGTATTAAATGCTTATAGAATCAGAATATGGCATATTTTAAAAAAATATATGCTATTTAACTGATAAAACAGTAAATAAGATTCAGAAGAAGTGTCAAGGAGTTGTCACTATCGATCAGATGAGGCAGAGAAATTTTCACAGGTTTCATTGTTCTAATGAACTATCATTTTATTTGATAGGTTTTTCTGGCTACTACATAAAATATAGAGAATTGCTTTAAATGTTAAAGAACAATACAAATACAATAATAGTTACATCATGTTTGCAAGAAAAGGAAACCATAAACTAGCATTGAAATTAGAATTTTATAATTCATCCATTTTCAGCACATGCCAAGTACTATAGGAAACCATTATTATTAACTGTTTCCTTCACAAGGAACTGCTCACTTCATTTGTTGCCTATACCAATTGAGCTAGCTAGACAAGTTCAATGGGCTCTAAATTGCTTAAAATTACACTTGGTTTCATATTCTAGCACATCAAGTACCACTAAATATTTCAACTGTCCTTGTCAAGTGTCTTCGAAGACAAGGCCTACAGGTGTTACAGAGATTCAGGGCCATTTCTTCCACCAACAGTTTGTAGCCTAAGGGCACCTGACAAAATTTACTTCCATTTCCCACGGCCCTTTAATCAAGGAAACATTAAATGGTGCTTCTTTCAGGCATTTTTATTTTTAATTTCCTAGCAACAGAAGAGAAAAATGAAAAACTAAAATAAGGTGTTTTGAAGAAATAATACAATTACAATGTTTTTGAAATTATTAGTGCCTTGGAGAATTTGGACGAAAGTTATAGAACACAATTCCCTTTTTTCATGGTCAGGGAACAGAGATCCACAAGGAGCATGGTCACACCGTGAGAAGCAAGATCTAGAACAGAACTCAGGTTTCTTCAATCCAAGGAAAAATGTTCCATTCTTCTGATCATACTGCAATAATAAAATGAAAAAAAAAAAACACAATAATTCTCCAACTTTAGAAGATATCAAAATCCCCTGAAAGTCTCGTTAAAACCGAGATTGCAAGTCCCCATTCCCAGAGTTTCTGGTGGGTCTTGGATGGGTTAAGTATTTGCATTCCGAACAAGTTCCCAGGTGATGCTGATGCTTTCAGAACCACTGTACAATCACCATTTGTTCAAAGGAACAGATTTCCTCACCTCAATTCTACCCTAGTCAAGCACCTCAATACCGTAGAGGAAATTCTTCCCCCAATTAAGCAAAACTCCGTTTGCTCCTCTAAGCATCAAAAATTCAAATGATATAGTGGCCAAGCAGGTAATATAATTGAGTAAGCAAGCCAATGTTATATTAGGTAACTGGCTGTTATAGGATGCCTGTCTCATCCAAGCATATTTCAAATTTTAATTAAAAATTAACACATAAACACACACACATATCCTTGCATGTCAAATTCTGCCTGCAGGTCAGACAGTCAACTCACCTACATCTATATCATCATAAAATTCAATTTTAACATCCAAGTGGGTAATATGTCCCTCCCATTTATTCAAGGTTTAAAAAAGTCTCTCTCAAAATTTCTATCAAAATTGTGAATAAATCATCCCAGAGAAAAGACACAGAAAGGGAAATATCATAAATATAAACCCAATATTCATTTTCTAAATTTTGTACAGGTGGAGAATTTCATTCTCTTATAATCATTAAAGAAAACCTGATCTAAGCAACAATCAATACACATTATACATTCACATTATAAGTATATATGTATTGAACAAGAATTAATGGTGTGTTACATAATATTACATACTTTACCAGGTCAGTGAGGCCCAATATTTAAGCAGGTATATTATCTTGGCAGTGCTCCAAATGTTTTTCAGAACTTACTGTCAAGCATTATGTATACATGAAAATATTTTTAAGAAAATGGTCAAGCAATACATCAAACACTAATTTCTACTAATGACAGTATAAAAAAAGTACTATTTAACTCGTTGGAAAGATAAGGTGACAAAGTTCTATAACTCTTTTAAAATCAATTTTACTATCTTCAGTTTAATGGAAACTACTTTAGCACCTGTTTGGAAAAAAAAATAATTCCTATTTTTTGAAGGATTTTGACTCTTTTGCTAATACAGCCAGGAAACTAATTTATCCAGTAAAAATGGTCTATGTGTCAGACCTGAATTCAGAGTCAAACCTTTAATCTATTACATGTATAAATATTAAACTAAGTTGAAAAAAAAGCAAAGTAAACTGAATCTGCATATGGTAACTTTAGGTAGGAGATATCTTGGCTTTCTTTTAGCTAGAACAGATTTAGCCAGATAGACTAGCAGGAGGGTTATCAACACTGAAACTCAGTTTACAATGTATGAGAATCCTCGGTAGGCAGAGCCAAGAGATGCCTATTTAGAAAGAAATCATATAGCAATGCTGAAGGGCCAAAGGGTTACCCAATACGAGAGGCAAAGGGCAGTACAGGGTACTTAATCATCAGCAAAGCCAAGAGGAGCTGTTGACAGAGAAGTCCCTATTCCACTTACCATAGGAGAAATAATAACAAATGGGAAAGAGTCATTGCCTGACCCAAGACATCAAAAGAAACCAATTAAACTCCCACTCCCATATTGCTGCAATTAACATCTTAAAGCAAAATCAAATGTACAGGGCAGGCCACAGCAGCTCAGCAGGCAGAGTCCACGCCTGCCATGCTGGAGAACCAGGTTCGATTCCTGGTGCCTGCCCATCCAAAAAAAAAAAAATCAAATGTACATCTTATTCCTAATTCAATACAAAAAATATTTACAGATGTATCAAGGCTTAATGTTAACTTTATGTCTATCTTAATATAAAATTCTGCCTGTCAAGTTTCTAGAAATACTGGATTTAGCTTTAGCAAATCTTTATTATTTAAAAAACAAGCTTGATGATAGAAAAAAATAGAGAAAATCATAGGTCCAATGGCAAGATGAAACATTTTCCTGAGATATTCAAGATAATAACAACATCCATCCTAGGTGTACAAAAGAGTAAACAAGTGACTTTTGAAATTGAAAGTCTAAGAATGTAGATATCATGACATCAGGGCAATCTTTGCAATACATATTATAACCATTTCATATCCTATCTTTGTGTTTAAAAACATACAATATACAGCAGGGTTTATAATTATTTACTTGGCATATAAATATATATCTGACATGGTTTTCCATTAAAGCTCAAGTAAAGGAAAATCTCTTGCGTTAAACATAAAAAAACAGATGAACCCAGCATTTTAAGCTTTATAATGAAGTTTTTTTGAATACTTTAATACATCTAATTGTGATAAAATAATTGAAGACATCATGGTAAAAAATGACCTCTTTTAAGAAACTATAAAGAATTTTATTTTTTCTAGTTCTTATCTGAAAATGTAAGCTTCCCATATTAAAGAAAATCTATAGGGGAAATTAATACATGGAAAAATGTAGCTAGTCCAGCAACTGGCCACAGATGAATTCTCTCTTGAATCCAATTTCTTAAAAACCATACAACTTCAAGGACTGATTCAGAGGCTTGACATTTTATCTGCCTCTGCTCTCAACTTAACTTGGTGGCCACCCTTACAGCACGGAGTCTGAATGGTGGGTCTTCGAGTGATGTGCATTCTGATGTTCATCGTAACATGCTATAATTTCCCATTTTTAGCTACTGGAAAATCATGAAACTGAAGTGGCTCACAAAGGTATAAAAACAACGTCAGCCTAAAATGAACTCTTTGGAATCTTGATCTGTTGAACAAAATTCAGCCCCATGAACATCATTCTTGGGCATGCAAAGATTTCGGATTCTGGAGTCAGGTTTACATCCTAGCTCTGCCCCTAACAAGTTGTATCATTTTTGGTCAGGTACTTACTCTCTTAGAGGCTTAATTTCATCAGCCATAAAATGTATAATAACACCTGCTGTAAGGGGCTCTTGTAAAGACTGAATTAATGAACATCTTAAAATGTCTGGTACAAATACAGGAATATAGAAGATGGCCAATAAGTGGTAGCTACTTAGAAGCTCTTCTATAACAGGTAGGAAGAAACACCCCTGAAGAGAATTTAGTATTTCTAAACAGTAGGAAAGTAACTCAACATCTTCAGCTCTATGATTCCATATTAAACATATAACTTGACTTGTGTTAATAATGGATAATGCACATTTTGAAAAGGAGAAGCATTTTAGGCCATATTATCTTGCATCCATGAAAAGTAAAGAATTTCCTCTTACTATACCCAAATTAAATAAGTATTTCTCAAAACCTTTAGGAACATACAGCTTCCCACACCTTCCATTACTCTCAATAAATGGCAAGATATTTAAAAGAGATTAGTTTAATGGTGAATCAAGAAAATTCTATTTGCCTTAACATAAAAGGTTCCAAAAAAGTTAGTGTCCTTATTAATAAAACAGCTTCAATATATTAAAAGAAGTACCACAGAGGCCAGATATGAAATGTGATTCATAAAGTCATGATTTTTTAATCACAATATAATAAAATATTGCTTAATATCAGTCTTTCAGTTTTTCATTATATAAGCTATAACTTCTTCCAACTTTCCTAAATATTCTAATACATGTCAGACTGTCCTCTCATTAGTCATTTATTCCATTGTTTATATGCAAGAGGATGTCCCCTCCAAAAAAAAATCAATATAAGCAAAGACAATTTCATCACTCTTAAAAAATGAAATGCATACTCATCATATCACTTTTTCTAATGAAAATTTATGTAATATTAAAAAATGTTACAACCCACTAGTATAAAGTACCATATCAGCATCAGACTTGACTATACATTTATATTACTTTGTTCTGTCTTTGTTTCTAATATAGTACCTGGTACAGATTATTTGGCTAATTTTATTTAAGCATGGGTTCTGTTTTCAAAGTAGTGCCATCAGGTGTTTATATTACATTGGATGTGTGTGGCAAGTTATTAACAAAAATAGAAATTTCATAAAACTGCTCTTCAATCCAATAAAGTCATTCTAACATTTAATCATCCATATACATCACATTCCACTAATGTCTCTATAGAGGATAAGCAGAAAAAAATTAAGATTACTCCAGTTCAGATGAGATAATAAGGGCCTAAACTAAAGCAAAAACTAAAAATCTGAAAAAGTCCAATGTAGATAAAGATGTGACAAAGCATATTCTCATAAAACTATTGTGAGAATGTACAAGTAGTCTCATAACTTTGGCAAAAGCTATCAAAATTTAAATGCACAGATTATTTGACCCAGCAATTTCCCTGCTAGTAATGTATACACTTACTTCATATGCTGGAAATAGCAGCTAACCAGAAAAAATGTAAATGCACAGAGACAATAATTTAAGCAATTCGTAATATAGCCATACAATGAAATATAATGAAATAATTTTAAAATACCAGGTAGATTAATGCCTTTATTTGGAAAATCACCCAGATATATTAAAATTCTCAAAAAAAAGTTCAAAAATTATATTAGGCTTAATCCCATTGCTATAAATCTTAAAATATGTACATACTGGTATATGCCTAAAACTTCTGTGGAAAGACACTCAAGAAAGCACTAATAGCGTCCTCTCTGCAATGAAACTATTGATAGAGCGTAAAAAGACATTTCCCTTTTATTTTATACTTATCTGAAAAGTTTTATTATATTCTGAAATAAACTAACATCACAAATCTTAAAATTATGGCCAACGATTTATGCATTTAAATTTCAACTTCAGGTAGTATAGAGGGATAAAAAATATTTGTGGTGGATTACAAAAAATATTTAGTAGTCACAATCAAGAAAACTTATTCTGAGGAAACTACTAGCTGCATGAAGGCATATAAGGAAAAACTGCCAAATAGTTGAAACATTAGCAAGACTTTACTTCTCTGACTCAGAAGTAAAGCAACAGTAAGAATCAAATTTGCAGTAACCATCTAAATACAGATATAGGAAGACAACAACAATAACAACTCTACAGTATATCTATATTCTACGTATAGGCAACAGGAACCTCAGGGAAGAAAACCCAAGGAACCCAGCTCAGATATTATCCATAAAAGATAATGTCATTTTGGGAAAATACGGAACTATTTTAGGGCTCTGAGGAGAGGAGACAGATGTTTGAGATGCTACCTCAGGAAAATAGACATTCTTGGAAGAGCTAGAGGAAACTGTTATCTAGGAGCCCCCCAAAATAAGGAATGCCATACTTGATCCTTTATTCATGGCACATCTAAGTAAACACTTCATCTCTGACAGTGGAGCCGAGAAAGATATGGCTGTCTTCCTCAAGCCAATGTCAACAGAAATATCCTTCCCTTCGCGCAAAAAACAATGGTTCTCAACCTTCACTGAACCTTGGAATCCCTGAGGAGCCCCAAAATATACTTATGTCTGGGTCAAACCCCAGAAATTCAGCCTGCCCAGAGTTTTGAGATAAAACACTTGTTTTAAGCCATTAAGTTCTGAAGTGGTTAATATTCAATACGTAATTCAACATTTAATATTTAAACCTTTACATTTAGTCTTTAAACAGCAACCTAGGTCCACCACTATACCCTGAATAAAGTTTTATATGCCTGACTCTGACTTTTCTCAAATTTCAGCATATCGCTTTTTATTCATCATCATATATCTTAGTTTCTCTGCCTAGAGTAATATTTTTTGAACTTATATGATCTGGGGACTATTTTACAGATGTTCATCATACCAATCTTTTGTTTTTTAAGTAAAAATTACAAGTTTTAAAATTAGTAGTAGTTTCATATCAGCAAGGGGGATGATTTCCTGTTTGCAGTCTTCACTAAGGCATCTTTATCTGGCATGAGAGACAACTTAGGCTACAGAACAAAATACTGTTCCATTCAGTTTCTTTTCCTACCCTTCATTTTCTGTAAATTAGAAAGTCCTTTTTTACCACTGATTGGCATTAGGAATGACAGCAGGTGTTTGGTGGTTCTCAGAGAGTTCTGAATATTTAAAGCAAGTGTAGATGCAGGAATTAGGGAGAAATTTTTCACTATAATTTCTTTCATTTACTCAGTTGAAAACCTATCACATTAAAACTATGCTATTTGGTTCAACATAAATAAATAAATCTTTACATTCTGCTGCAGATTTTTTTTAATGTAATTCAGTTTATTCAAATGAAGAAACTCATCATTAATGGAGAATAAACTAAAACTCTTAGTAACAACCATTTGTATCATTATTCATTCTTCTTCCAAACTTCCATTAACTTACCCTCCAAGTTAAATACCACAGTCTTGAAAAGATGCAGCCAAGCTACTCAAAACACCAACTGAGCAAACCACTTGAAATGATATAAATAAATAAATTCAGTGCCATGAAAAAATGTTTGTATTTCATTTTTCAGAGGGATAAACTTGTTTGAACCCTTCATCACCGGGCAGCCAGCCAGTATCTTCAATGGGAAAAAGCAGTCTTGATTTTCTCCTCCCAGTAAATATATATTCAGTGACAGTAATTCCACCCGAATCACAGTTGGCACTTCTTCCTACATCCCTGAATCATAACCAAGAGACAAATCATTGACCATAAACTGTTATTGGAAAAGAAGCTAAATACGTATCATTATTGTGGTCAAATTCTTATTTACAAAGCAATGCCACCTTCCCCCACCCACCAATAAACTACTCTACTCTGTCAGTCCTGATCCAAATCCGCCTTGTCCCATCTAATTTATAAATCTCAATCAAAATAATCATTCCCGGGCGGGCCGCGGTGGCTCAGCGGGCAAAGTGCTTGCCTGCTATGCCGGAGGACCTCGGTTCGATTCCCGGCCCCAGCCCATGTAACAAAAACGGAGAAACAGAATACAATAAAACAAGAAAATGTTTAAAAATGTTTCCCTTTCTTCCTTCCTTCCTTCCTTCTATCCTTCCTTCCTTCTCTCTGTCTTTCCTTAAAAAAAAAAAAAAAAAAAAAAAAAATAATCATTCCCTTTTTCTGTAGCACAGGTTTGTAAATGATAAAGAGTGCTAAAAGTCAGCAAACACTTCTAACTAGAATGTGAGTTCCATGAGGGCAAGGGTTTTATTTTCTTTACTGCTCTATTTCCAGGGTTTGGGATAGTTCTTGTTATGAAGTAGGTCCTCACAAAATATTTTTGGAATGAATGAAGGAACATTCAATATCTATTCCTGTTCTTTCACCTGTGAAGATACTAATACACAAAGTAGTCACTGTTCTTACACGTTGATGGCTACCAATATGTAGTATGTCATTTAACAAAGAATCTCACTAACAAATGGATTTTATCGATAATTAATCTGCTTCCTTTCTACACACATCTGGCATTAGAGTTTGGGCAGGCTGCCAAGCTTCTCAGTAGTAATGTGACTTATGTCATACACAGGATTGAAATTCTGAATGATGTCTCTAGTGTTTTCGTATCTGAATTTGAGGAAAAATAAAAGATCAATTTCACATTGGGAAGCCTTATTTTGACAGGTGATTAGAGGTCAATATCTCACCAGTCCAATAAAATCCAAATGCCAAATATTTATTAGTATACTTGATATTCAGATTTTCCTTATTCAGGAGCTTCTGCTAAATTATGATATTAACACCGTCCTTTGTCCCAATTTATACAGGTTTAAATTCAATACTTGAACTAGAATTCTGACGTCAACATTTTAGTTCTATATTTGAAAGCTAATTAATCACTTTTGAGATATTAATCCAATTTTATGTGCATTGGAATCAAAATAACACAATAGAAACAAGAAATTGAATATTTAAATATGTAAATTATATGCAGATTATTAAGTGTTTTTGCAAACAACCTGCACCTTAACTGAGAAACTGAGCAACCCAGTCTTCAGAATGTAATATTTTGTGGACAGATGACATTTATTTCCCAATGTTTGCTCTTTCATCTTCAATAATGTAACCATCATTTTGGGCTCATCATATAGCCCCATAGATTAAACACCTTTCACAACTCCTTTGAAGCTTGGTTTGGCCTTCTGACTAAATAAATTCAGGCCAACCAGATGAAGTCAAATTGCCTTGTATGAATCTAAAAATTATACTTAAAGCAGAGGGGCATGCCCTTTAATTCTCCTCCTTTCATTCTGGCTAAAATTCAAACATGGCTGGAGCAGCCATCTTGAACCATGAGGTGGATGCAACCTGCTGTGATTAGTAGAAAAACCAAACTAAACTAAAAAAGGTCTTAGGTTCTTGACCCCATTGTGTACTGACAACCTGTGTATTTTATATATAAAAAATAAGCTACTAGCTTAAGTCATTGCTATCGTAGGATTTTTCAGCTAAACCTATACCTAATATTAAAAACCTTAAAAAATTTCAGTGAAAGTAATAGTAATGATCATAGAAAACATGTAGATAGTATTTACTATTTGCCCAAAATTCTTCTCAATGTTTTATATTTAATAATACATTAATCCTTCAAACAAATTCATAGGGTAAGTACAATTATTATATTCATTTTACAGATGAGAACATTAAGGTACAGAGAAGTTGAGTAAATTGCTCAAAATCACACAGCTTTAGAGAGGCAGTGCCAAGATTTGAGCTCAGGAAGACTAGACCCGGAGTTTCCTCTCAATCACTAGGACTCTACTGACTCTTAAAATTGTTCATAATTAAATATGCTATACTACCTGTCATAATTATTAACATTTTAAAAATTTGTGGAATGTATAGAAACAAAATTGTTCCATTGTTCTTTTCCTCCCCAGCTGTCAAACCACCTGTGATGTGTCTGCTGGGCTCTAGAGAACCACAGACCCCACTCTGAGCACTAAATTTCTTTTTCTTTAATGCAATTTAGGCTGTCTCATAGAAGCATTTTCCCAGGAACTTTCCTCACCGCCGGAATTCTAATCAGCAAGCAGAAAGCTTCATTTCTTTACAGACGCCTGCATCAGCACTGTCCCAACTAGGGCCATGGCTTGTTCTCAGCATGTATTTATGGTGGCAGACTTGTCTATCAATTGTCTATCAATCCCATCTCATAGCATGCGGGACAGTCGCTCTACAAGAATCTAGACATCGTTCCCTCTCTTCAAACGCCCAGTGTCCCCTTCATTGCTGACCATTTGATATATACCTAAAACCAATGCAGTATCTGATTTCTGAATAAAACATTTCATTGTATTCTGCTTTGTGACAATGCATGCAAAGGCTGTTAGAGCTGAATGGAGTCTTAGGGCTCTGTTTAACCCAACACTCCTCATTTTAAAGATGGGAAAGCAAGGCACAGATAGATTAACTTATTTATTCAAAACCACACAGCTGCTGGGTGACACCGTACATGGGTCTTCGGTCCGGTATCAGTATGAGGTTTTGTTTTGGTTTGTTTCTTAAACTATATCATCCTTTCACAATTTTAGTTTCTTGTAGATGCTAACATTTTTCTAAATAATAGACAAGCCAGTATAGAGTTGGAAAATGTTTTTGGTAACTATATGTGGTATCCACAGCTGTAAGTTCACAGACCATTGGAATTCTTCATATTTTCCTTTCTACCTGTGATATCTTGTTTATGACAGATATTAGACAAGTTTCTTTAATGAAGAATCATTCATAATGCCAAATTTTAGAAATTTTCAACAGATTGGGATATCTAGCTATACTGTGGAATAAAACCTGGAAGTATGGAAAATGCAATATTTACAGTTTACAAAATGTAAAGCTACAAGTACATGACTAGCCTCATCTTTCAAAGGAAATTTCTTATTTTCATAAAAACCTAAAATGTCATTTAATGGTGACTGACTTACCTTCAATACAAACTACAAATAGGTAAACAAGCCAATGACCTCACTGGTTTGATAACATTGTATTTTACAGCTTCCATATGGATTTTGGGCTCTAAAGTACTGAAAAGAACTTTTGGTTTTGCCTAAAAGTTACCCAAGAACTTAGAGTTTCTAAGACTATGCATTTAGGAACCATTCCAGTCTGCTAGCTGCCGGAATGCAACACACCAGAGACAGATTGGTTTTTAATAAAAGGGGACTTATTTCATTAGTTCTTCAGAGGAAAGGCAGCTAACTTTCATCTGAGGTTCTTGCTTATGTGGGAAGGCACAAAGTGATCTCTGCTAGCCTTCTCTCCAGGCCTTCTGGTTCCAACAACCTTCCCTGGGGTGATTTATTTCTGCATCTCCAAAGGCCTGGGCTGAGCTGCAAGTGCTGAGATGATGTATGCTGAGCTGCTTGGACTGTGCTACCTTGAGCTCTCTCATTTAAGCACCAGCCAATTAAATCAAACGTCATTCATTGCAGCAGGCACGCCTCCTAGCTGACTGCAGATGTAATCAGCAACAGATGAGGGGTTCAGGTACCTTTGGCTCATGTCCACAGCAACAGAACTAGGAACATTCACCCGGCCAAGTTGACATCTGAACCTAACTAGCACAGGACCCAAGTGATAAATTTGAATTTTGCTCTTCACACCTTCATTGCAGAATATGATATTCATATAAAATAAGCCTTCTGTAGGACAATGGAAAGTCATACATGGTTTGCAAGATTGACCACTCTCCTAATTAAGTCTGGGAAGAATCATGCTACAGCTAAAGCCTTACAGACGAAAACAACTGCGTGCACAACTGAACATGATAAAGTTGTTAATAGGGAAGTGGAGATAGACCATTTTATATAAATTATACCTATTCCAAAAGGCTTGGCAGTGATTTATGCATTGAGTGGTATAAAATTAGAAATTAAAGGATCAAAGAGAATAGGAATCAACTGAAGAAGGCAAAGTAGTTGTTTCAGACTTTAACTGAACAAATTACAGTATTTAAATAATGAATTTAGCACTATACCTACTATTTAAGGCAAAATTTTAAATAGGTTGGGTTACATAGTTCTGATTTTCTGATAAGAAAAAATACTCAAATTTTAAAGACATGAATTTTTATTGACTGTTCTAGTTTGTAAAAGCTGCCTGAATGCAATATACAAGAAACAGAATGGCTTTTTAAAAGGGAATATATTAAGTTGCAAGTTTACAGTTCTAAGGCCATGAAAATATCCAACCTAAGGCATCCAGGGAAACACACCTCGATTCAAGAAAGGCCAGTGGAGAGCTCCAGGCACTAGAGTAACTTGCCAGAAACCTACAACCTCCAGATGGGTCCCTGGTCCAGATAAGTCCTGACGCCTAGCCCAGCCTCTTCAGAACATCAGATAGCTCCATCTCCCTACCCCATATCAGTGACAGACCCTTCCAATATCAAAAATTTAGAATCATCATAGCCCAAACAGCCCCAATGAGAGGTATGGAAAGATCAAAGGTGATGGTGGAATTATACATAGAAGATAGGACTTAAATGAATATGAATGCTGAATCATGACATCGAAATCTCTTTTAGTCTCCAGTATTTTAGAGCAGCTAGAAGTAAAAACCTAAAATTGTGAAATTGTAACCCATGTTAAAGTCAAAATGTGTTCTACAACTAATTGTGGTGCTGTGCTTGGAAATTTAAAGCTTTTTTGCATATATGTTATTGGCCACAAAAAAAGAAGGGAAAAAAAAAAAAGACCAGTGGGTCCAGAACACCTCTGGAAAGGCACCGATGGAAAGGTACAAGTATCACCTGCTAGTTTTCTCTTCTCATTTCATAAGGCTTCCCCAGGGGCGTTTTCCTTCTGCATCTCCAAAGTTCTCTGGCTCTGTGGGCTCTGTTGGTTCTTTCCAAAATGGTTCTCTCTTGAAGGACTCTAGTAAGCAACCCCACCTTAAATGAGTGGAGACATATCTCCATGGAAACCAATGAATCAAAGGTTACCACCCACAATTGGGTGGGTCACAACTCCATGAAAGCAATCTAAAAGATCCCACCCAGCAATGTTGAATAAGGATTAAAGAAATGGCTATCCCCCACAAGATTGAATCAGGGTTAAAACAGGGTTTTTCTAGGTTAAATAATACTTTCAAACCAGCACACTCACTGAAAGCAGGAATTTAATAGATGTGTACTTGTATAATGCTGAATTGATGGCTAAGCAGCAGCAGAAACACATAAATACTTAGGAATGCTTATTACTGGCCAGGCACTTTTCTAAGCAGCCCACATTTATTACACCATTTAATCATCACAAGGCCCTCAGGAGACCTCAATTTATGGATTAGAAAATGGAAGCATAAAGACATAAAGACTGCCTAGCGGTACAGAGTAAGTAGTGCAATCAAGCCACTGGGCCTAACTCCCAAATCCCCACTTTCAGAGATAATCTTCCTGAATATACGACATTAGCACACTTTCTAAATATTTCATAATGACTATAAGTAAGCCTTATGTGTGATTATGTTTATCAAATATTTTTGGTTCCAAAGTTTAGATTTTAAACACAATATGCTTTACCTTGCAAAGCATCTATTGAAATACATAGACATTGGGGTCAGCAAGATGAATAAACCTTGACATCACTGATCTGGTGGAAAACATGTACTATAGCATAATACAAGATATAGAAATACTGTTCCACAAATGGTTCTCCAATTGGACCTTTACACCATATAACATTAAATTATAAGCCAATTACATTTCTTCAAGGATTAAAACATTAAAACATTGAAAAATCAAATAAGCTGCCAAATGCATCCATGACAACAGTTTCTTAGCAACTTTGGCCAAGAGTTGGATTTTGGTCAACTCATAATTGACCAAGTTAAAAAGACCTAATCAGCAAGCTTCATTCAAAGACCTGAAGTTATAGGTACCTGCTTCAGAAACCAAGATTGAATATGATGAGGTGGAAATTCTGTGGCAAAAGAAAAACTTCTTTTCAGTTGGGTGAGATTTTGAAAAATGTATCCAGATCTGGAAGGAAGTTTGGAGGCTACCTCATACCCACAAACAGAAGCAATAGTCCTCCTATTTGCCCTGAAGGCGATACTGACTTAAAAGCTAGAGAAGCTTAAACTTTTCCCAGGGTCCCAGGAGGGAACATAGCAATGCTTTAGTTTTGTCAGAGGTTTCTGTAAATTTTCAAAGATGTTTTTGCATGGTTTTCTTAAAGTACACCCCTGCCCCCACAAATTATATATGCTTCAGACCCCACCAAACCTGGATATATTCCTGCCTGCCTCTCTTGAGACTTTCAGTCGGAAACTTTTGCAATGGTGATAAGCTAAGGCCTCAACAGTACATATCATAATTCAAAAATGAAGCCACTTCTATTTTCCTTCAGAAAGCTCCCTCAACATCAACTCCATTCATTATGATTCTCTTCTACCTCTAGCTGACAGGTGGTAGCAGTTTTAATAAAACTCACAGGATGATATGAAAGAGATGAATATTAACTTTTCCACCGCACACAATATGACCTTGTTCTTATGTAAAATTCAACCTTCAAAAAATGATAAGAGATGTCTCAATATACTGTGTGTGTGACTATGGTGAAATGATAGAATTCATATGGTCTGTGAGAAAAAACCTTTTTTCAAAAATGTAGCCTTTGCAAGTTATTCAAATTATATAATTTTCATCGATCCAGATATTATGTAAAAATTATTTTCTCAATTCTTTTTAACAACTTTAAAGAAAGTCAAACAAAACCATCCTGTTGTAGACCACTTGAAATGAGGAAAGAATAAAATTTATATTTACTATCTGCTTTTAGAAAAACAAATTAATAAATATCTCCTCCTTCCTTATTACAGAGCTAGATCAATCACCCTATGAATATTGTAAAGAAGTAAACAATTATTTCTTCAGAATTAGAAACACCATATTTCCACCCTAGGCTCTAAGGTAATGAAACTTAGATTTCCAAACAATACAAGAAGACCTTTAGTTACTAAGCTGTAGCAAATTCTAATTTAAATCTTGTGCCACCTAAGCAAAAATGTTAATATTAGAAACTTTTTCAAAGCTCCTCTATGGATCACAGTAGAGTCATTCTTTGAAAAATAGTTTCATATCAAAGCTCTTTTCCTTTCACACATTTCCATCCAATTAGAGGCAAGAGAGATGAGTGTTAACAAGACAGTTAATTTTAGAAAATGTATGCAAAAAAGCCAAATGTTTTAATTACTTTAATATTTTCCACAAGTAGAATTGTATCTTGTTAGGCACTTAATGTCTAAAAAAGGAAAATCAGAGCCATCAGCACTCTGTATGAGGTAATCAGCTGGACACAAATTAATATTCAACTTCTGAAACTTCCTCTATGTACTTCCAGCCATTTGTGTAGAGAGTATAATAGTAGAATGTTCGCAAACACAGTTAACACATATGCTTTTTTTTTTCACCAGGTAAGCTCATGAAGTTCTTATACGTGTTCATGTTATCTTTTAAACCATACCAAGAACAGAGGAAAAATACAATTCAGATCCCTCTGCTCCTTTCGCTTATAGCATGTTTTCCAGAGGGGCTTCAATTTCAGAAAAAAAGAAAAAAGAGATAAAACCAACTTTACACTTTCATTATATCAGACTCAAGTGGGATCCCAAACTGGGGGAAACTAATAGATCACAATACTTTACTATCTACTTTACAATGCATATGTTCTACGAACTTAAGAACATTTCCTAAAATGAAATTTATTCCAAGTATTTGACAGGAAGAGATATTATCTGAGATTTCTTTTCCTAGTATTCTAAGATACCCAAAAGAGAAAAAAGAAGCAAAATTCCATAAACCTTTCCTTAGAGATCAACATAAATTATGATCAACACAAAAATTATTATCCATAACCAAAAACCGATATGGAAAGCCCCTTGATACTTAGGAGATCAAGTCATTAAAATCAGCTCTCTACTTCAATACCTTTAGAAACTATGGCTTTAAGGTAATCTAACCAATAAAGAAATTATTCATTTTATATTCAAATGACCCTTGGTGGTACTGCCACTTTAAATATAGTGGCTAAATCTTCACACATCTGCACTGCAAATAACTAACAGATCAGTTTGTTATAAGATACAAGTTCCCTCCAAAATCTTAGAATTTCAATTAATTGTGAATTTGATATAGGTTATATAAAATTCACCTTTAATATTAGCATGAAAAAGGGGTTGGTTCAAATATACAAATGTATAAATATGCAAATAATCAAGTCTCCAGTAGGTTTCTGTGAGTATATAGCAACCCTCTGTGCTTTCTGTGCAATCTTTCTGTAAACCTGAAACTGCTCTAAAAAAAAAAAAGAGAGAGAAAGTCTATTAAAAAGAAAGGAAAAAAAAAAAAAAGAAACCCTACCAGATTTACCTTTGGACCCACTCTCAATCAGCAGCTTGTTAATGAGGGCTTGGGTACATGAAAAATAAAGAAATGTTTGGGAAAAAATCTAAGCTTCTCACCTGATTTAGATTGTAAGCATTACTATTCTAAATTGATAGCCAATTTTATTTTATTTCCTCTCTGAGATGTAGCATCAGCAGCACTTAGAGACTTTAAGAAATGCAATTCTCAGGCCACACTCCAGACTTACCTAATCAGACCCTCTTAGAGGTGGGACCCAGCGGTGTGTGTTTTAACAAGCCTTTACTGGGATTCTCAAGGATGTAAACGTTGAAGAACCACTGACCAAGAGATTGTAAAATGAAGTGATTTCCCTTTGACTTATTCTCTATTCAAGTACAGAAAAGAAAGGGGTGGGGAGGGAGTCCAGAACCTACCCTCATTTCACAGATCCAATATCCTTTTTCTTCATATAGCAGATGTTTATCTACACACTCAGCCCTAGTACCAGCTATGGGAGGAGCTGAACTTGTAGTCAAAGAATTAATGGAAGTGATTCCAAAGCTCAAATCATGCCACACTGTGCCATTTTAATACTGGGAATATCTAGGCTGAAATTCTTATCTATTGCAACATTTTCTACGTTCAGTTGTGTTCTAGTCCTCTATCAATCTTTTTTTTTTTTTTTTTTTTTTAATATGGGCAGGCACCGAGTATCGAACCCGGATCCTCTGGCATGGCAGCAAGCATTCTTGCCTGCTGAGCCACCGTGGCCCACCCATCCTCTATCAGTCTTAAACAAAATTGGCCTCTGGCTAGCTCTGTTTACATCTGACCCTTCATTAATAGAGCAATTGTATGGAAACATGCAGTTTTAGACCCACATAAAACTAATTTTACTTTGCATACACTGACAGATATTATCAGAAAGAACTCAATAAAATGGATGGCTATATTTTTCTAAAGTGTGTTCTTAAAGATCTTATTTATTGCATTACACCAAGTCTGTCATTTCCTGCATCTCAGTATTGGGAGTAATATTCTTCTAAAGGGCTAATTTTTATCTTATCAACTGTGAGTATTGGGTGATTTGTATTTTTCTCTCTGTGCTTGCTCTTAAAATAAGAGTCAATTTTATTGTTGAAGTCCAGTAAGTGTGATGAAACTCACAACATGAATTTGTGAACTAACCTACCCTTGATCACATTTTATTTCCACCCTACTTACCCGTATTTCTCACTTTTTTTAAATCTTAATCTTTCTCTAATTGTAAAAAAAAAAAAAAAAAAAAGATTAAATCCATCTGATTGAATTAGGCCCACTGATTGGATTCTCTCTATTGAGGAAGACACTCCCCTTAGTTGATCATAAATGTAATCAGCCATAGCTGCATTCAACTAATGATTTAATAACCAGACTTCTGATTAATTAAGCAGCCACAAAACAGCCTTGCAAAGAAGGTTAGGTCAGTGCTTGCTTGACCAGACAACTGGGCACCATAACCTGGCCAAGTTGACACATGAACCCAACCATCACAGTGCACATTCCGTCTTTTAATGTGTCCCCTGCCTCCCTATGAAGGGAATATATGATGCAAGTTGGGCCAATCTGAGGAACTTTCCGGGCACAAAGATTCTAATTCAGTTAGGCCTAGTCTTAAGAAAGAAGATAATTTTACAATGCAGTTGCTCTGTTTTAGCCATGTTTACCGAATCATCTGAGAGGTGGAAAAAAGAATGGAGCAAACATTTTAGATAGGAAAAGAGACCAAACTGGCTTCCTAATGGCTCTTTATTTCTCTTCATGAGGTCATTTATTATCGCCTGCCCTTTGTGTTCTGTTAGATACCCTGAAATCATGTTTTGCTTAAGCTAGTCCTAACTGGTTGTCATAAAATACTCCTCAACAAAAGAGGTTAGGATTTCTCACTCTGTTGCCCCATCCACACTATCCCTTCTGAAATGTCAACACTGCCACAGAATGAGTAAGGTTACAGGGTTGGGAAGAAGGGGAGAAGCCTGGAAAAATATGACAATACTTTGCAAGTAACACGTGCGCAGAGCAAACCCACAGGAGTGATTAAGAGTGAGAATAGCATGGAACATGAAAATGTGAGGGTTTGTAAAAGGAAAAACTAGTTGAAGGCCAATCAAGAAGCACTGGGGAGGAGAAGCAATAAGAAGCAAGTCAGAAATCCAAATGAGTCTGCTAGTAAAAGAGCCCACAAAGTTCTATACCATTTTTTATAATGCCATTAAAGCAATGTAACTAGTTGTTTTTTTTCCCCTTCCCTGTGGATGTATTGAAAAGCTTTACCAGTAAATGCCACAGAATACAGCTTTATAACAGCACATTTTTCATGACATGCATATGATGTCAATCCCAGTTTAGAGCTTGTGTTTAATTCCTTCCCATCTGAAATCCAATGGAACATTTAAACCAAAGAACCATAAAATAAAGATCAACTTTAAAAAATCTATATGCAATTAAGAAATTCATAGAAGAAAATCAATACTTCCCTGGCACCGTGGGATCAACAATACCTTCCAAAACAAAAAGGGGAAAAGAAATGTAACAAAACAACGTATCAGTGGTTAAGAGAGTTCAAACAGAGTTGAGAAGTTATTCTGGAGATATATAACCTTCAGTTAGATACAGCTAATTACCATGGTTTGCCAAACCCCAACCAACATCATACCTGTTAACCCTAAAGAACACCCAAGGGCTCTAACTGAGACATTACAAAAATTTCATGCACAAAATACACTTTCCTGAAATCTATAACCTCCAGAAGGTTCCTAGGCAAGGTAAGTCCTGAAACCCAAAGGGCCAGCCTCTCCAAGAATATCAACAAATTCCATTCCTCTATCCCATGTTGTTGACACCCTTTTTCAACATGAAAAATTAAAATGGGCATAGCCCAAAAATCCTGATAGAGTGGGATAATGATCAAAGTAGAAGGAAGAGTTATAAAGAGAGCATTAGTTTTAACAAATGAGAACAACTGCTGAATTACTATATCGACATTTCTTTTAGCCTCCAGTGTTTCAGAACAACTAGAAGGAAAAACCTGAAATTGTGGAATGGTAATGCATACCCAACTTTTAAATATCTTCTGTTAACTAGCTGTCAAAATGTACTTTGAAAATAAAAAATGAAAAAATAAAAAAAACACTTAACTACAAAAATAGTTTACAAAAAATCAACCCAGAGTGTAGCAAAAATAATCTTTCAAACCCTTTTCTAACACAGAAGCAGCACTGTCAAGAACTCAAACTAAATTAGCAAAGCCAACACTCATTTGTTTAACCATGTTCAGTTCACACCTACTGTGGACACATATACAAAAACTAAAGTTAACATTTGAAACGTGATACTGAAATTATGGACAATAACTATTACTCAAAAAAAATCAATAAAGAAATACAAAGCAGGGTCAACTTACTCAAAGCCATTGGCAAGCTACTATGAAACAGAAAGTGTGGACTTCTAACAGAATAAAACCTGAGAAAAAGCTTTGCAAGTGGAAACAATGTAATGAAACATGGTTTACTTGCTAATAATGATATAACGTTCTTGGAGGAAACAAATGATGCCTCTTTTTAGATGAACATCACCTCCATATTTAATCGAATAGTAGCAATAAAACTGTATTCTACATTCTACAATATGGTAATCTATGAAATATACAGTACATAGGATACAACTGTATAATCAAGTTATTGACCATGCAGATCAAGTTACTGACAATTCAACAATCATCAAAAATATTACCATAAGTGTGAATTTACACAAGAGAAAGGGAAAGGAAGTAGTGTTAGGAAGTAGTGAGTGAACAGAGAGAAGGCTGTGTCTGTTGATTCTATCTTTCCCTTATCCCAGTAAAAGAACAACCTTGATTAAAACCACTTAGCACAAACAGACATATGCACACTGACACTCAGAGCAGCATTATTCAAAATTGTCAGAAGACGGAAGTAAACAAAATGTCCATCAACTGATGAATGGATAAACAATTGTGGTATATACACACAATGGAATATTATTCAGCAGTAAGAAGGAATGAAGTCCTGAGACATGTGACAACATAGATGAACCTTGGGGACATCATGGTGAGTGAAATAACTCAGATGCAAAAGGACAAATATTGTATGACCTCACTAATATGATCTAATTATAAGTAAATTCATAGAGCTAAAATCTAGAATATATGTTATCAGGAAATAGAATGAGGAGTAGATGTTCAATGTGTACAAAATTTCTAACTAGATTGAATTAAAATTTTAGAAATGGATAGATGTGATAGTACCACAGTATGGAGAGAGTCATTTGCAGTACTGAATTATGTGGGTGACTGTGATTGAAAGGGGAGGTTTAGAGTCAAGTATGTCACTAGAAGGAAAGCTAGAGTATAAAACATGGGACTGTATGATACAGTGAACCTTGAGGTAATAGTGACAGTGATTAACAGTACAAATATAAAAAATCTACAGACCAAATGTACATCACTACTATAAGGAGTTAGAGTGGTGTTTTCATTTGCTAAGGCTGCTGGAATGCAATATACCAAAAATGGACTGGCTTTTATAAAGGAGATATGTTAAGTTATAAGTTACAATTCTAAGTCCATAAAAATGTCCAAATTAAGGCACCAAGAAGAGGTTACCTTCACTAAAAAAAAAAGGCTGATGCCATCCAGAACACCTCTGTCAGCTCAGAAGCCACATGGCTAGCATCTGCTGGTCCCTTGCTCCTGGGCTCTGTTGCTTTCAGCTTCTGTTTCCTGTGGTGGTTCCTCACTTGGCTTCTCCAGGGCTGGGTTTCTTCTCTTGACTTTCCTTGGCTCTCTCCAGATTCTCACTTGCTTAGCATCTCATGGCAAAGCACATGGTGATATCTGCTGGGCTCTGAATTTCCAAACGTCTGGTCTGTCTCAGCTCTGAACTCTTTCTCTCTCCATGAGCTCTCTTAAAGACTTCAGGAAACTAATCAAGACCCATCTTGAATGGGCAGAGCCATATCTCCATCTAATAAAAAAATCACATCCTCATTGTGTGTCTCATATCTCCATGCAAAAATCGAATCAAGAGGTTCCACCCTAAACAACAGGTCTGCCCTCACAAGACTGAATCAGGATAAAAGGACATGGCTTTTCTGGGGTATGTAACATTTTCAAACTAGCATAAGTGGCATATGGTAAAAATTATACCTACTGCAAATGTGCTTATTTGTAACTGTTATATACCCCAGAAAGTGATATTCTTTTCCTAATTCAGTTTTCTGGGGGCAGACCTACTATTTAAGGTGGAAACTTTAGATTGTCTCCATGAAGATGCAACACACCCAATTGTGGGTGTGACCTTTTGATTAGATGGAGATATGACTCTGTCCATTCAAAGTAGGTTTTAATTAGTTTACTGGAGTCCTTTCAAAGGGGAGACATTTTGGAGAAATGTTGTTTCAGAGCCGACATAGACACAGACATTTGGAAATGCAGAAGCCCCAGTAGATGCCAGGGTATTCCCACACAGCAGTCTTAATGATGCTATCAACTGTGTTCCCAAAACAAGTTTCAAACCTATGTCCTGCTCTATCACTTCCCCCTATTCTGCTCCTTTCTTCTCAACTCTTCCCACCCCTTACCAATCAATCTCCAGCTCCACAGAGTACCACCCTGGTCTACTACTGTCCTTATTATTAGATGCTTTATTTTGTTTCCATCTCAAAATGTGAAGGGGACGATGACAAAGATACTGCTGCCTGTGTGTCTGTGGTTGAGTTTTTAATTAATATTCAAAATCAAGAAAAACATGTGGATGTGTACATATACTCATAGCTATTATATATAGCAGCATATAACTATTTAATATAATACACATAAAGCTAACATAAATAACAAATAAGACTTACATAGGAGGGTAATAGTGAGATTTATATTAAATGCTAAAACCAATAGCAAAAATCATAGACAGTGCTTCTTCAAGTTAGCATGTATCCGTATCCCCTGAAAGACTTTTAAAACACAGGTTGCTGGACCCAAACCACAGAGTTTCTGATTGAGGAAGTCTAGGGTGAGACTTAGAATATGAATTTCTATAATGTTCCCAGGTGATGCTGATGTTGTTGGTCCAGTAACCACACTGAGAAACTCTGGATTTAGAGAGTCAGCATCACTTAATCCTATTGTTCTAGTTCAGTGGTTCGCTAAATCCTTTGAACATCAAAGGTTTACAAGGAAGTCTAATATGTAATGAGAAGAAGGAATTGTGTCCGTTCGGATAGGATACCTCTAGGGCTGGATGGCCTATGTTCCAACTGAGACAGACTCCTAAATTGACTTTACATTATGTCTTCTAGGTACTAGAAGCATAATGTAAAAGCTACTGTATTACATACTAACAGCACAGAAGCCAAAAACAAACAAGAGATGATATTTTCTATAAGGGTAGCAGAAATGGAAGGTCAATCTAGGAGATTATGCAAAAAATTTCCTTCTTAATTGAGGAGGAGCAAATATGGTCTTAATGCTTTAAAAGCTATGGAGAAAAAAATATAGAACTCTCAAAGTTTAAGCAAAACACTAGAAATATAAGGAAATACTGACTTATGAACTAAGTAAAGTATCATCAGGGGTTTTGTGAGAAAAGGTGTTATTGTAGGTGGCTGCTATAATACAATTCTGTTGGCTTAAGACCCATGAAGTTTTGGGTGGATGGACTCCCAATTTTCTGAGGTCCTCTATATGAATAAAGATAGAACTCACTATCATTAGATCCTATTTGAAGTTACACTGAGGAAAAAGTTCTGCTTTCTTTACTGTGAGAAAGCCAAGAACAGAGAAAATTTCATTTGATTTTATAAAAACTGAGGATTTTTTCTCATTTCTTTTATAGCATCATCTCAGTAATGTTTTCCACCCTCCTACTTCCAAAAGTACCATTAGGTTCTCTACAAAATTCTAACAGTTCATTAGTGATGAGACAAGAACATAACAAAATCTGCCATATTTAATTATGCTGCAATCTTCTTAAAGTTAAAAAAAACGATGCATTATTCAAATTGATGCCAATTATTTTGAAATGAAATAAAAATGCTACTTAGCTATGAATAATATATATGTATGTAACATCCTCCCATCCATCCAAGAGTCTCAATCTCGTGATTTAAAAGTCATGGTTGCTTTTTTCTCTAGAGAAGCAACCGTAACTTAAAACATCTGAACACACTTTAAGATAGTTCTACAAAATGCCAACTATCAAACAGAGGGAAAAAATCGTGGGACATGTCTCATTTCAAATGTGAGTTATAAGATGTGTAGATTAACATTTCAGTTGCACTGGGAGCCTAGGGCTCTCATGTCTGAAATCTGACCTCCCTGACGCCAGCATGCTATGAGGAAGCCCAAGATACAGGGGGAGACAAATAGCCACTCTTTTTGGCAGTCCCACTTGAGCCTTTCTGCCACCCCAGCATAGGCAGAGACATGGGAGTGAAGATGCTTCCAGGTGATCTCAGCCTTTTGTGTCACCCTTGGCTGTTGGAGCCTTCACAGTTGGGGCCCAAGACACTACAAAGCAGAGACAAGGTATCCCTGCGTGCCAATCTGAATTCCTGAACCACCAAATCCAGGAACACAATAAATAAAATGGTTTTATTTTAAACACTATATTGGCCTGGCTTGTTAGCAATAGTTGATAACTGGAACATGCTAACAATAAAGTTACAGCAAGATTTGATTTGTACAACAATTTGAAAAGAAAGTTGGTGAACAAAGAGAATTAAAATTCAGGGAATAAATTCAAAATCAATTTTAAAAAACACCCGAAGAGCTTTAAGAATATTATTTCTGTAAGCATTATGATTATAAAAAATAACAGGGCGGGCCACGGTAGCTCAGCAGGCAGAGTTCTCACCTGCCATGCCAGAGACCCGGGTTCGATTTCCAGCGCCTGCCCATGCAAACAAACAAAATAACAGAGTGTTTTTCTTAAGAAGCAAATATCTACCCTTTTAATTAGTATTAAAACTAAAAGTATTTTCTAATCAAAATATCTATTTTTCTCTCATTAGAAAAAAAAGAAAGAAAGAAGATACAATATAGAAGATGAATTCATTACAAAGATATTCTGTCTCCCAGAAATCAAAGTGAAAATGCTTAGGCAGAATTATAAAAATAGTTCCCAATAACCCTGGCCCTTGTATAATCTCCTCCCCTTTGAGTGTGGGTGGAATATGTGAATATGATGAGATGACACTCCCATAATTGTGCTTTTATTATATGGTACAGTTGACCTTAAAAGAAAGAGATTATCAGGGTGGGTTTTGCTAATCACCCAAGCCCCTTAAAAGCAGAGGTTTTTCTCCAGCTGGTGGCAAAAGAGGAAGTCAGAGAGATTTGAAGAGAGAAAAGAATTGAATGCTGTTGGCTTGAAGGAGGGAGCTGCATGAGAAAGTACGAGGATCACCTCTAGGAACAGAATCCACCCCTGGTTGACGGCCGGCAAGGATATAGGGACCTCAACCTACAATGCCAAAGAACTGAACCATGCTGGAAAGCAGATTTTTCCCCAGAGTCTCCAGGTAAAAGCCCAGCCTGGCTAACAATGTAGGTTCCTCTATGGGAGACCCTAACTAGAGAACCCAATTCAGTCCACTGGGACCTCTACTTAAGAGACTATATGCTAATAAACGAGAGTCATTTCAAGCAGTTAAGTTTGTGGAAATTTGTTATGCAGCAATAGAAAGTGAATAAACCAGCCCTAGATTCTACTTTTGTCAGTTCCACACAGAAAATTAATTTTAAAGTTTTAAGAAAAGTCCTTGTTTTTAACTAGGTGCATTTTCTTTTTCAGTTATTCTAAACTAATTTCAAAATCAATTCATGTTTAGTTTTTGGGAAAAAATATTAAATTTATCCCCCTCTAGGTAGCAATATAGTTCTTTTCTAAAACTGTGCATTTCATGTTCAGAAAAGAGGGGTGTACATTCTCAAATTGCTATATCTCATAAGAACTAAAAGTTTCAGAGATTCTTGGAACATTGTATTTTTCAGAACTATCTTCCCAAAAGGGGGATTTTTATCTTATGTTTCAACATTTTATCACACACACAAAAATTAAGCATTTAAAAAGAGTAAAATGAATCCTTTTATACTCTTTTCCTAGACTTAATAATATTCTATTTTATCTATGAGTGGATTCATTTATTTCTGCACCAAAGGAAGTTACAAACAACATGCTCCTTCACCATGCTTCTCAAGAAAAAGAACACTCTCCTCAGTACCAAAATACCATTATCATACCAAAATATTAAAAGTCCACGTTGTCTAGGGCCGGCTATGGTGGCTCAGCAGGCAGAGTTCTTGCCTGTCATGCTGAAGACCCGGGTTCGATTCCCAGTGCCTGCCCATGCACAAAAAAAAGTCTACGTTGTCTAGTACCCCGCTTTTGTTCCAACATGTCTCTTATTAATTTTTTCTTCCTAACCAGAGTCTAATCAAGTTTCCCACATTGCGTTTGGTTATGTCTCTTTAGACTTTTTAGATCTAGAACAGTTCCCTCGGCTATCTGGTTTTTCTTGACATTAACATTTTGAATGCTAGCTCAGTAATCTTATGGAAAGTCCCACTTTCAGGATTTGGCCAATTATATCCTTCTGGTATCATTACCTCCGTTATTTCCCTCTATCCCCTGTATATTCTGCAAATTGAAAATGTCTTAAAGACTGGTTGAGATTCAGGTTAAACAATTTGGGTAAGAACATTTCATAGGGATGACCAGCAGGGACCACCTTGCCTTGACCTGCCAGGGCTACTATGACAAATAGCACATGCTGATCGGCTTAACCAGAATTTACTGGCTCACACTTTGGAAGATACAAGTCCAAAGTTAAGGCACTGGCAAGGCCATGCTTTCCCCTCAAAGTCTGCATTGCTCCAGCGCTGGCTTGCTGCATTCCTTGAAGGTCCTTGGCTTACATCTCTACCTCCCATCACAGAACAACCTCCTTGTGTCTGCGCTTCTGATTTCTGCTGCATTAGACTGAATTTCCTCTTTCTAAGGCCTTCAGTAATATGCATCAAGGTTTAGCCTGATTCAGACTGACCACATTTAAACAGATTCTTACAAAACCCTATTCACAAATGAGTCTACACCCTTACTCACCTTAACATTTTAAGATAACCATTTACAAATGGGGTTCACAACCAAAGAAACAAGGATTATGGCTTGAACATATCTTTGTGGGGTACATGATTTCATTCCCCACAACACGTGGTACTCAGTTGTCCACTACTCGTGATGATAATCCTAATGACAAGTGCAGGTTCTACAGGAAAGTTAATTTTTTTTCCCCTTTTACTAAGTAAAAATAACAATAATATATAGGAAAATATTTTGTGAGTATCTTGTTCCCCAAAAACTTTGCTTGACTAAATCAAAAGTTATTTAGGGTTTCCAAAAGGATGAACTTCTAAATCATATAATTTGTTCTAAATTTATTAGTGGGCAACCTGCTGAAGGATTTCCTTTATTCTTTTCTGTCCAATGGGGGTGGGAGTGGGGGATGGGGATTTTTTTGTTGTTTTTTTTTTAAATTCCTACTTTTGCTCGCAAATATCACTATGGTCTTGTTTTTAAATGGCTTTACTGAAGATTGATTTACATACAATAAAACTCATCTAGTTCAATAGTAAAGTTTAAGTTTTGACAAATATGTATAGTTATGTAACTATCATCACAATCAAGATATCGGACATTTCCATCACCTAAAACTTTCCTCCAGCCCCTTTGCAGTCAAATCCTGCTCTTCACTCCCAGAAACTACTGATCTAATTTGCCTTTTTAGAATTTCATTTTTTTTTTTTAACATGGGCAGCCACAGGGAATCAAACCCAGGTCTCCAGCATGGCAGGCGGAAATTCTGCCAGTGAGCCACCATCGCACTGCCCCTAGAATTTTATTTTAATGGAATAGTATAATATGTAATCTTTAACATCTGGATGTTTTCACTTAACAAAAAACTTTTGCAATTCATCCGCATTGTAGCATATGAAAATAGTCCATTCTATTGAGTACTATTCTACTGGATAAGACACAGCACTGTTTGTTCATCCATTCACCAGTAGATGGACATTTATGTTGTTTACAATTTGTGGCTATTATAAATAAAGCAGCTACAAACATTCACATCCAAGCACCTGTGTGAACATGTTTTCATTTCTCTTGCTCAAATATAAGGAAGGAGTTGCTGAGTGTGCCAGTTTAAAACTGTTGAGTACCCCAGAAAAACCACATTCTTTAATCCTGATTCAATATTGTTGGGTGGAATCTTTTTGATTAAGTTGCTTCCATGGAGATGTGACCCACCCAATTGTGGGCGGGACATTTTGATTAGGTGATTTCCATGGAGATGCGTCTCTACCAGTTCAAGGTTGGGACACTTATTGGAGTTCTTTAAGAGGGAACTATTTTGAAACAAGCTTCAGAGCTGACACAGATAGAGACGTTTAGAGATGCAAAAAAGAAAACATCTCCTGGGAAGCTGTTTGAAACCAGAAGCCACAGGACTAGCAGATGCCAGCCACATGCCTTCCCAGGTGATAGAGGTATTCCATGACATCAGCCTTTCTTGAGTCAAGGCATCTTTCTCTGGATGCTTAAGTTTGGACATTTTCATGACCTTAGAGCTGTAAATTTGAAACTTAATAAATTCCCTTTACAAAAGCCAATATATTTCTGGTATATTGCATTCCAGCAGCATTAGCAAAGTAAAACACTGAGTAAACATAGATGCAATATTTTGAAAATGGTGCATGGTTTTCCAAAATAATATCATTCTGAATTACCTCTAGCAATGTATAGAGTTCCAGTTGTTCTGTGTCCTTGCCAATACTTGTTATTTCCAGTCCTTTTAAATTTTAGCTATTCTGGTAGGTATAGGGTAGTTTTAATTTTAATTTCCTGATCACTAGGAATATTGTACACATTTTCATGTGCTTAGGGTCATGTGTCTACCTTCTTTGATGATGTTTTTGCCTAAATCTTTTGCCATTTTTTAATAGCAATGACTTTGTATTAAATTTTAAGAGGTAATGTTTTCACTTCCGAGGCTGCTTAAGCAAATACCATGAAATGGGTTGGGTTAAACAGTGGGAATTTATTAGCTCATAGTTTGAGGCTACAGAAAAGTCCAAACCAAGGCATCATCAAGGTGATGTTTTCTTCCCAAAGACCAGCTGCTGACAATCCTTGGCAAGACACACAGTGGTCTGCTAGTCTCCCCCTTCCCTTCTGGGTTTTATTGCTTTTGGCTTCTTCCATGGCTTTCTCTCTCTGCCTGAAATTCATTCTGTTATAAATAACTCCAGTAATAAGATTAAGACCCATCCGATTGAGGTGGGTCACACTTCCACTGAAGTAAACTCATCAACGAGTTCCACACCCCACAGGAATGGATTAGATTTAAACATGTTTTTCTGGGGTAAATACAGCTTCAAGCCACCACATCTATATATGCTAGATAATACTTCTTTATCAAATATATGCTTGCAAATATTTTCTCCAATCTATGACTTACTTTTCATTTTCTTAATAGTGTCCTTTGAAGAACAAAAGTTTTTATTTTGATTAAGTTCAATTTATCATTTTTTCTTGTTATGGGGTTCATATATTCCTATACAGGAAATGCTTGCCTAACGTGAGATTGCAAAGATTTTCTCTCACTTTTTCTTCTAGAAATTTTTACATCCATGTCAAGTAAATGTTTGTATCTGGTTCAAGGTAAGGCTGAAGATTTTTTTCTTTGCATATAAATATCAATTGTACTAGAATCATTTGTTTACCAGACTATTCTTTCCTCATTTAATTACCTGGATATTTCTGTCAAAAAATTAATTGACCATTTAAGTGTGGTCTGTTTCTAGATCCTATTTTGGTTCACTGATCCATTTTTTTTATCCTAATATCAATACCACATTATCTTTATTTAATGTAGCTTTATAAAAGGTCTTAATCAGCTAGTATAAGCTCTCTCTGTTTTTTTATTTGTTGATTTTTTTTTTGTGGTTCCCAAAACTGTTTGATTATTCTATGTTCTTTATACGTCCATATAAATTTTAGAATCAGCTTATCAATGCCTACAATAACAAAAGAAAGCCCGCTGGGTTTTGCTGGGATCACAATGAATCTATACATAATCAATTAGAGGAAGATTAGCATTTTAACAACAAAAATTTTCTGATCCATAAATACTATATCTCCATTTACTTAGGCTGGACTTTTTAAACTTTATCTCAGTACTGTTTTGTACTTTTATATGTACAGATCTTGTACATATCTTGTTAAATTTATCCCTAAGTATTTCATATTTTATAATGTTACTGTAAGTGGTATTGTTGCATAAAACTATGTATATTACTATTTGATTCATTTTCATTTATAATTTATTATAACATTTTTAATATAATCTATTTTTTTAATGCTCAAATTTCAAAATTTTACCAATGTAAGCCCCATCTAATGGCTCCTGTTTCCTTTTAACATGACTATTAGACTGAATAGTTTCTAGGTCCAGGAACAAGATTTCTTGAACCTATGCGTGAATTCGTTTAACAAATGTTCATTTACAAATATACTGTTGAAGACACTATAATGTCAGGTATTCTGCTAGGAATGGAATGGAATGGAAATTTGAGTGAGGCTCACAGTTAGGCTGCCTCTTTCCCTCTAATTTTGAAGTCTGGCCACAAAGGAAGAAAGTTAAGTGGTCTTTTATTTTAAACTCTTGGTATCGAATCAGGTATTTTTTCCTATTATTCTTCCCTACCAAAGAACCTCACTCAGGTTTCTCAGCTCAAAATACTAATAACTGCCTAGTCCTAGGATCCATAGTTAAGGTACCACCACTAGAATTAGATGGGGAAAAAAAAGGAAGTTTACCTAAACCTAATGGTTCTTAGGTTTCTACTAATTGCTTAAATCTAGAATAGTCTTTAAAGGAAAAAAAATTTTTTTTTACTTTCTTCCTTTAACTGTATTGCAACCTTATGCTAATGGGCAATGCAATAACTTAGTTCTACATATAGGTTTCTTCCTAACATCACAACATCAGGGCAATAAGACTGTCCAGGGAAAACCAAAGCTAAAGTAAAACTGTGCTACTTCCCCTCCTACCACCTTTTCCAGACACAATTTGCCTGCTGACTCATTACCAAATAGATCCTAGAAGTGGTACAGTGTCTAAGAATCGCCATCATGTTTCTGAAATCTAGCCTTTCTCCTTTGCACACTACCTAGTGGGGGGACGTGGAGTGATTTATGCTCAATAAATCTACTTAAGAATTTAAAAACCAATGTAATTTTCATCTAGAATTTTGTACTTAATTTAAATTTAAGTACAAGTTTTATTCAAATTTAACTCAAAGAGCTCCACATGTTATTTGTGTAAATTTTTGACCAAGTTTCTCATGTACATATCCTGGGTTCAGTCAATTCAAGAGAGATTCTATTAATAAGCACCTACAGAGTTCTGCCAATACAATTCTTGACTGAACTAATCCAGGGAAAAGTCATCTCTTGTATTGGTATTTTGTAACAACACCATCTCCTAAATGAGCCTAGATTGCTTTTACATAATCTAAGCCCAATTTGGGGGAAAAAATAAAACTTAATAATTTATAAACCTGACACTAATTCATAATTCATAGAAGGAATGTTCTTTTGTGAGTAAAATGTAATCCAACATTGTTTTCATTTTAATCACAGACAATGGTAAACAATAATGGAATACATGTTATTGCAAGACTTAGCAAATAAATCTTTTGATTGGTCTTAAAATAAATTGAGTAAATTATGATAAAGCACCCAGATCCAATTTTGGGAATCCATAATAAACTAAGAGCCTTAAAGCAGAAAACAACCATTCATTTTTTCAGTGGGTAAAAACCCAAGCATCAATTGTTTACTATGCTGCAAGCACCAATAAAAATGACAAAACCAAACTACAAAGTTTTCCATCACTAGGATATGGCCAGGGTTTACAAAACGCCATAGTTGTAATCAACTACTACCCTCCAAAATATCTAATAGAGTGTCAAGTAGCTTCTCTGCCTTCTCCTACATTTCCAAGCTCTTAGAATTCCATTTCTCTTTTCAAGTCGTTGCCACCGAAATCTGGGCAAACTGATTTTGGTCAAAAATATTTTATGCTAAAGAAGGCTACAAATCCCAAAGAAAGAAAAATCACCATCCTCTGTAGTACCAGCTAGTGCAGATAAAGGGACATTGTGCACTCCAGCTCAGCACACCTTTGGGGCATGTCATTTAGACATGCCCCAAAGGTGTGCAATCCAAGCTAATGTGGAGATTCTTCAATGACAGGTGAGACTGAAATATTCCATCTATGTTTAATACAGAGCTTACATCCTTTATTCTCCAAAGATGACCTTTCAGAATATCACTATGCAATTTTTTTCTTCTGAAAGACAACATCCTTACCACTATTTTTTTTTTCTGCATCTGTCTACAAGATTGCTTTTAGGAGAATGGCACAAGTTTAAAAAAGAAAGCTAATTATTTTTGTGTCTTTAATTCTAACAACAATTTGAGCCTTGCAAAAACTACATATAATTTTGCTATATATGGCAAAATGCAATGGTACGGGAAATCTGCCTAAAAGGTAGTATAACTATGCTATAGACACTAACCATTTAAACCAAGTAAATTCTTGTTATTTGCCTCTTTCATATATATATAAAGAGACCAAAAGTCTACAACTAGAAGACAATATGAAAAGAAGAAACAATGATTTATGTAAAGTGAAAAAAAAAGGAGGAATCAATGATTATAGGAATCAGAGCAATATAAATGCTAATCTGGTTTCTCTATTAATCTCTTTCAGTGTGAAAAACAGCAGAACACAAAATATAAAAAAGTATTGGGCAAACAAAGGGTTAAGTTGTCCAAAGCAAGTATATAATAAAGAATTTGAATCATTGTTAGATTACAAAAACAATGAGTAATATAATCAGGTATTCTAATGACTTTTAAAAACGAAACTAAAGTATTTACCAAATGCCTAAATGGTGCTCGGTACCTTTCATCATCTGGGAATGCATAACTTATGAGTTATCTAAACATACTTTAGGAGAAAAAGTTGTAATAAATATGTTGATATCTTAATAAATTTTTGAGAAATTATGCCTGTGAGGTATCAAATTTCAAGATTACAGAATTTTTAAAATGCGCCTTAAGTCTCTGTGAGATGTACTATGACAGTTTTATTAGACTGAGAGTTTTAGCATTATGGAAACTAGAGCTTGGGGAACCAGCCAGGTTAACATACAGAAGCACTAGGCGCTTTCATTCTTCTCTTTGAAGAGAAAAGGAAGAAGCCAGGGTACAACATGAGAGTATACAAAACTCCTTTTATTCTGGAGACAGTTATGAAAGAGACATCAGGATCAGTGTAGCAAAAAACAGGCAATGTAGGAGCCAGGTTTGCATTTGCACGATCCTAAAGACTAGAGAACTGTAGTCATGAATGCACAGCTGTATGAATATATAATACCCAATTAAAATTTTTAAGAACTTTTAACCAAATGTATTGTCTCATGCTATTACCAGATAAGGTTCAAAAACTCCAATTGGTGCATTACCCAAAGATTGTATGGAATGATGCTCTCACCCACACATGCCAAAACTCTTAACATATCCTAAATCCCAACTCCTATATTCAACCTAGTAGCCTATGAAGGAATACCATAGAACAGACATCTTTCCTCTTCTTTAAGGGAATATCCAGTCCTACCTACCAAGTTCTGGAACCTGTCCCTTCCTACATAATGAAGGACTTTATACTCATAATCAATTCCTCCTTCCCAATTTCTCTCTCATCTTTGAAAGTTTCTTTCTTTCTGCCTTTATTGTCCTTAAATAGATTTAACTCAAATGGGAAGCAGACTGATAAGGAAGAACAAATGCCTTGGATTAAGATAATTTCCATTCAATTCCTAGCTCAGCCACTCCCAATTTATATGGTTTATGCAACTCACACTTTGAAACCTTTTTTTTCTTCAGTGATAACATCCTAGGAGTTCCAGGAAGATGGCCAAATAGGATAGACTGAGTTCAGCCCTGCTCCAAGCAGTTAGAGAAGGGATAGGAGAGCAGCTGAGACAGCGATTCCAGGGAGAGTCGTCTGTATCACACAGGGCGGCCCTGGTTGCAAAAGCTGAGGAACTAAGAAGCAGAGAACTGGAGCCTAACAGGGAAGCCGGGAGCCCACAGGAGTGCACAGACCATGAGAAGGGGACTAAGAAGTAAGCCAATCCTCATTTCTTGACCACATAACCCTCACTAGAGTATTCCCATGACCAGTGAATCACCCTACACCCCACGCACCTGAATCCTGTCACCCGCCCCAACTCCCCCACACTCCAAGTGCCCCCGCCCCACCATCCCCTAGCAGGCACACCTGCTCCCTCCCTGCTCCCTGCAGGCTGTTGTCAGCACAAAAAAACTGCAAGCACTAACCTCCATACTCAGGCTACACCAGCCCCCAGAACACACAGTCCCACCCTGCCACCTGAGCTCTCTTGCACAGGTACCTAAGTTTATGCACACTTAGAACTGCGCATGCCCACAGCCCTCAGTCACAGTTCCCAGCTCTGAGAAAGCGCTGACCTGCGCTATCAGATCACATCTGTTCCCAACCCACATGAGCATAACACCAACTGGCTACCAAAGCTCTACGCATGTAGGACAAAGGGTCCTGTGCCCTAGACCACTGAACACCAGGGTTATACTCCTCAGACCAGTGCACCCGCACAGCTACATCCTCCCTGGCTGATGGGCACCCACGTTGACAAGCATCAGCATAGCATCCCCAACCTGAGCCTTCACCTGCCCTGAAATGAATCACTGTGCTGTTAAGCCCTGCCCAAACCCTATACCTTGCTGTACATCCATCCTGCAAACACAAGGCCTTAGACTACTGAAGGAAATCAACTCCCAAAATAAACCAATCAAGACATCTACAGAAGATCACTAAACATATCACAATGCAGACAGATATACCCTGCCTAACAACCAAATTAAAACATCAAAGTAGGCACAGACATTGGAACAACTAATCAAAGATGTTCATACAACTCTACTCAATAACATAAATGGAATGGCTAATGATATAAAGGAGATCAAGAAGACAGTAGAAGAGCATAAAGAGGGCTTGGAAAGAATAAATTAAAAAAATAGCAGATATCACAGAGATTAAAGACTCTGTTGACCAAGTAAAAAACATACTAGAGGCACACAACACCAGATTTGAAAAGACAGAAGAAAGAATAAGCAATATAGAGAGCAGGATAACTGACTTCAAACACTCAAAAGAGCAAATGGCAAAAAGATGGAAAATTTTGAATTGTATCTCAGGGAAATGATAGACAAAACAAAGCACGCAAATATAAGAATCATTGGTGTCCCAGAAGGAGAAGAGAGGAGTAAAGGGTAAGGAAGAGTAGTTGAGGATATAATGGGGGAAAACTTTCCAACCCTTATAAGGGACATAAATATGCAAGTCAAAGAAACCCAACAAACTCCAAACAGAATAAATCCAAATAGGCCTTCCCCAAGACACAAACTAATCAGTCTATCAAATGTTGAAGACAAGCAGAAAATTCTGAAACCAGCAAGAGCAAAACAATCTACTACATACAAAGGAAACCGCATAAGACTGAGTTCAGACTACTCAACTAGCACCATGGAGGCAAGAAGGCAGTGGTATGCTATATTTAAGATCCTGAAAGAGAAAGACTTCCAGCCAAAAATTCTGTACCCAGCCAAACTATCCTTCAAAACTAAGGGAGAGATTAAAGTTTTCACAGACAAACAAATCCTGAAAGAATCTGTGAACAAGAGCCCAGCCCTAAAAGAAATACTAAAAGGAGTTCTGCCAGCTGAAAAAAATAGACAGAAGACAAAGGTCTGGAGGAGGGCACAAAATTGAAGACTACCAGTAAGTGTAATTTAAAGGATAAAAAGAGAAAAAGGAAAAGAATATAAATGTATGTGACAAATAAAATAAAAAAGATAAGAGCGTGGATTTAAGAAATGACTTTTCAGTAATAACTTTGAAGGTTAATAGAATTCAGAATTAAAAGACACAGATTGGCAGAATGGATTAAGAAACATGATCTAGCTATATGCTGCTTACAAGAGACTCATCGTAGACACAAGGATACAAATAGATTGAAAGAGAAAAGACGGAAAAAGATTTCTCATGCAAGTTGTAACCAAAAGAAAGTAGGAGTAGCTATACTAATATTGGGCAAAAAAGACTTTAAATGTAGAGACATCATAAGAAACAAAGAAGAACACTACATACTAATTAATTGTTCAATTCACCAAGAAGATAAAACAATCATAAATGTTTATGCTCCCAATCAAGGAGCTCCAAAGTACATGAGACAGACATTGGCAAAACTGAAGGGAGCAATAGATGTTTCAACAATAATAGTAGGAGACTTCAATACACCACTTTCCTTTATAGACAGAACAATAAGACAGAAGATCAACAAGGAAAGAGAAAAGTTAAATAACTCGATAAACGAATTAGACATATATAGTGTACTGTACCCCAAAACACAAGGATATACATTCTTCTCTAGTGCCCATGGAACATTCTCCAGGGTAGACCATATGTGGGGCACAAAATAGGCCTTTATAAATTTAAAAACATTGAAATTATTCAAAGCACTTTCTCTGATCACAATGGGATGAAGCTGGATCTCAATAACCACCAAAGAACAAGAACATTCACAAATATATGGAGATTAAATAACACACTCTTAAACAACCAGTGGGTCAAAGAAGAAATTGTTAGAGAAATCTATACCTCTCTGGAAATGAATGAAAATGAGAATACAACTTATCAGAACTTATGTGATGTGGCAAAGGCTGTGATGAGAGGGAAATTTATTGCCATAAATGCCTGTATTAAAAAACAAGAAAGGGCAAAAATCAAGGACTTAACAGCACAGCTGGAGGAACTTGAGTAACAACAGCAAACTAACCACAAAGCAAATAGAAGAAGAGAAATAACAAAGATTAAAGCAGAGATAAATTAATGGGAGAACAAAAAAAGCAATTGAAAGGATGAATAAAAGCAAAGGTTGGTTCTTTGAGAAACTCAATAAAATTGATGGGCGTCTGGCAATACTGATGAAGAAAAAAAAAGGGAGGATGCAAATAAACAAAATCAGAAATGAGAAGGGCTGCATTACCACAGACCCAGAAGAAATTAAAGAAATCGTAAGACGATACTATGAACTACTATATGCCAACAAACTAGACAACTTAGATGAAATGGGCAAATTCCTGGAAACACACAAACAAGCTACACTGACTCAGGAAGAAATAGATCTCAACAAACCAATCTCAAGAGATTCAATCAGTTATCAAAAAGCTTCCTAGAAAGAAAAGCCCAGGGCCAGATGGCTTCAGATGGGAATTTTAGTCGACATCCCAAAAAGGATTAACACTAATCCTACTTAAACTTTTCCAAAAAAAAATGGGGAAAAGGGAATTCCAATGAACTCATTTTATGAAGCTAATATCATTTTAACACCAAAATTGGGTGAAGATGCTATAAGAAAGGAAAACTACAGGTCAATCTCCCTAATGAACATAGATGCAAAAATTCTCAACAAAATATTAGCAAATTAAATCCAACAACACATTAAAAGAATAATACATCATGACAAAGTGGGGTTTATACCAGAATTCAAAGATGGTTCAACACAAGAAAATCAAGTAATGTAATATAGCACATTAACAAATTAAAAGGGAAAAATCATATGATCATCTCGACTGATGCTGAAAAAGCAACTGACAAAATTCAACATCCTTTTCTGATAAACACTTCAAAAGATAGGACTCAAAGGAAACTATCTCAATATGATAATGAAAACTTTACATTAGGATAAATGAAAAACTAATAGCCAGCTTTGGACTCAATAGAGAGAGATTGAAGCTTTCCCCCTAAGATCAGGAATGAGATAAGGATGCCCACGGTCACCACTAATATACAGTATTGTGCTAGAAATTCTAGCTAGAGAAAGCAGACAGGACAAAGAAATAAAAGACATCCAAATTGGAAAAGAATAAGTAAAACTGTCATTATTTGCAGATGACATAATACTATACTTAGGAAAGCCTGAGAAATCTACAGCAAAGTCATTTAAGCTAACAAACAAATTCAGCAAGGTGGTGGGATATAAAATTAACATGCAAAAATCAGTAACGTTTCTATACATAAGCAATGACCTAACTGAGGAGTCAGTTAAGGAAAAAAATTCATTCAAAACAGCAACTAAAAGGATCAAGTACATAGGAATGAATTCAACATAGTAAGTCCTTTATGTCTCTAGTTAAATTCATTCCTATGTACTTGTTTCTTTTAGTTGCCAAGGACTTGTACACAGAAAACTACATAACATTGCTAAAAAAAAAAATCAAAGGAGATCTAATTAAGACATCAATTCTACCCAAGTTGATCTACAGATTCAACACAGTACCAATCAAAATTCCAGCAACCTACTTTGAGAACTTAGAAAAGCTAGTCACCAAATGCATTTGGAAGGGAAAGAGACCTTGAATAGCTAAAAGTATTCTAAAAAAGAACGAAGTGGGAGGATTAGCACTCCCTGACTTTAAAACTTATTATAAAGCCACAGTGATCAAAACAGCATGGTACTGCCACAAAGACAGACACACTGACCAATGGAATTAAATCGACAGTGCAGAAATAGACCACCAATTCTATGGTCAACTGATTTTTGACAAGGCCCCTAAAATAGGCTTTTCAATAAATTGGCATGGGAGAACTAGATATCAATAGCCAAAAGAATGAAAGAGGACCCCTACATTATACCCTACACAAAAATTAACTCAAAGTGGATCAAACACCTAAATATAAGAACTACCACCATAAAGCTTCTAGAATAAAATGTAGGGAAATATCTTCAAGACCTAGTAATAGGAGGTAGCTTCCTAAACTTCACACCGAAAGCACAAGCAACAAAAGGAAAAACAGATAAATGGGAACTTCTCAAAATCAAATGCATCTGAACCTCAAAAGACTTTGTCAAAAAGGTGAAGAGACATACAACTCAATGGGAGAAAATATTTGGAAATCACATATCAGACAAAGGTTTGATAACCTGTATACATAAAGAAATCATACAACTTCAACAACAAAAAAATCCAATTATAAAATGGGCTAAAGATACGAATAGGCATTTTTCTGAAGACCAAATACAGATAGTTCAAAAGTACATGAAGAAATGTTCATTTTCATTGGCTATAAGGGAAATGCAGATCAAGACTACAATGAGATACCACCTTACAAGAATGGCTGCTTTTAAACAAATAGGAAACTATAAATGTTGGAGAGGATGTGGAGAAATTGTGACACTATGCACTGCTGTGGGAATGTATAGTGATGCAGCCACAATGGAAGACAGTTTGGCAGTTCCTTAAGAAACTAAATATTGAGTTGACCTATGACCCAGCAATAATACTGCATGTTACATACCCAGATGAGCTGAAAGTAATGACACAAACAGACATTTGCACATTGATGTTCATAGCAGCATTACTGACAATTGCAAATGATGGAAACAAACCAAGTGCCCATCAGGCAAATGAATTAACAAAATGTGGTGTATACATACGATGGAATATTATGCAGCAGTAAGACGAAATGAAGTCCTGAACATCATGACAAGATGGATGAGCCTTGAGAACATAATGCTGAGTAAAATAAGCCCGACACAAAAGGATAGATACTGTATGATTTCACTTTTATGACCATGGTAAAGGCAAAATCAGAGGCTTATAATATGGAATATAGGGGTCTTAGAGATACATGGAAGCTAGAGATTGGTGAACAGTTAGCTAATGAGGTTGAACTCTAATGTAAGGGAGCAGATAGAAGTGAAGGCAGTTATCTAGTGGGTCTATAAGTTATATTACCATATTGAAGGTGAACAAGATTGAAAGGGGCTGTATAGACCTGTTATGTCCCACTGATTAACACTAGAAATATAAAATAGTTCTTGCAAGAACTACTTGAAAGGAATGATTCATGTACAGAGTTTTTAAGACGAGGGTACAGGGGGAAAACAGCTATTGCATGCTCTGGGCCATGTTTAAAAGGAAAACATCAGTACTACCATAGCAACAGCAGAGGTAAATAATGGGGGGAGGGACAAGAGTTAAGAGGAGGTTTAGATTTCCTATTTGGTGAGGGTGAGTTTATTGGTCATCTTTCTCTTGGGAAGAATGAAATTATCTAAAATTCAGAGTGTTGATGGACTGTGAACTTTGGACACTATACATGATGTCTGATGTATGTAGGTGAATGAAAGATGATGCACAGACTGACTGAGAAGTAGATTGGTGAACAACAGTGTATACATATGATTGAATGCTGTGCTGCTACAGAAAGGAATGAAGTCGTGAGGCATGCAAAGATGTGAATGAACATATGGGACATTTATTGAGGCAAACTAAGCCAGAACCAAAAAAACAATTATGGTATGGTCTCCTTTAGAATATGCTTATAAGAAAACAGGGGACTAGATTGTAAGTTTTTATAGCAGACACATTTAGTTTGGAGTGGTGATTACTATTTCCATATTTTGAGAGGCTATTACATATATATATATATATATATATATATATATAAGCTGGTATTTAGAGATAAGAATGAAGCCAATCAGGTTGGGGTTAAAGTAATTCAGAATGGAAGACACTGTCTATATTTTAGAATCACATATACTCTTTGAGACCAAAGAAAGAAAGGTTTATTTGTTCTGGAACAGAAATTTTCTGTAGCACATAATCTAACTCAAGCTATCTGTATAGCTCATTTGAACAACTGAAACACAGGGGGCCCAGAATAAGAAAGAGGTCCTTTAATCCTGTATAGAATAATGTAATCCCTGGATACATCCTAGAGTATGGTATTTTATTATTGTTACAATAATCAAAAAGTATTAACAATGTCCCTTGAGAGATGAGAGAAAAATATGGAACTATTAAACTTTACCATCAGGGAATCCCCTGATATTGTGCCAAACTTTTGGGACACCCAAATTAATAGGCCAAGCCCTTGACCTTCAGGCTTACTCTTGTGAAACTTATGTAGGTAGCAGAGAAGCTTAGCCTACCTATAGGTATGCCTAAGAGTTATTTCTGGAGGACCTCTTTTGTTGCTCAGATGTAGCCTCACTCTCTCTAAGCCCAACTCTGAAAGTAAAATTATCGCCCTACTTGGGACATGACATCCAAGGGTGAAAGTCTCTCTGGCAGCGTGGGTGATGACTCCCAGGGATGAGTCCAGCCCTGGCACTGTGGGATCAACAAGTCCATCCTGACCAAAAGGGGAAAAAGAAGTGTAACTAATAAAGTATCGCTGGCAGGAGGTTTCTTTTATGCAAGCTTCTGTTAGATACTGCAACCTATCATAACTTGCCAAACCCCAACCAGGACCATTCCAGCTAATCCTAAAGAATACCTAGGGCAATATATAAGATTCTACAAAATTTCCATGCACTAGTGTAACTTTCCAGAAACCTACAACTTCCAGATGGGTCCCTGGACCAGATATGTTCTGAAACCTAGAGGGCCCAGCCTCTCCAGAACATCAGCTAATTCCATCTTCCCATCCCGTATTACTGACAAACCCTTCCAACATGAAAAAGTTAGAATGGCCATAGCCCAAACACCCCTAAAGAGAGGGATAGAAAGATCAAAGGTGAGGGTGGAGTTATACAGAGAAGATAGGATTTAACAAATGAATATGATTGCTAGAATCATTAAATTGATCTCTCTTTTCATCTCCAGTACCTTTCTTTTTTAATCCATATGTTTTACTCGCCTGTCGATAAGGTAGATAAAAGGAGCATCAAACACAAGGTTTTCACAATCACACAGTCACATTGTGAAAGCGATATCATTGTACAATCATCTTCAAGAAATATGGCTACTGGAACACAGCTCTACATTTTCAGGCAGTTCCCTCCAGCTTCCACATCACACCTTAATTAAAAAGGTGCTATCTATTTAATGGGTAAGAATAACCTCCAGGATAACCTCTCATCTCTGTTTGGAATCTCTCAGCCACTGACACTTTATTTTGTCTCATTTTACTCTTCCCCCTTTTGGTCGAGAAGGTTTTCTCAATCCCTTGATGCTGAGTCCCAGTTCATTCTAGGATTTCTGTCCCATGTTGCCAGGAAGATCCACACCCCGGGAGTCATGTCCCACATAGAGAGGGGGAGGGTGGTGAGTCTGCTCGTCATGTTGGTTGAGAAAGGGAGGCCACATATGAGCAACAAAAGAGATTCTCTTGGGGGTGTCTCTTAAGCCTAATTTTAAGTAGGTTTAGCCTATCCTTTGCAGGGTTAAGTTTCATATGAACAAACCCCAAGATTGGGGGCTCAGCCTATTCCTTTGGTTGTCCCCACTGCTTGTGAAAATATCAAGAATTCTCCACTTGGGAAAGCTGAATTTTCCCCCTTTCTCACCATTCCCCCAAGGGGACTTTGCATATACATTTTTATTCACTGTTTAAATCACTCTGGGATTTATCAGGGCATCACTCTGGACAAACCTACAAAATCTCATACCCTACTCAAGGTTCCATGTACTATGGAGCATCTCCAGTACCTTACAGCAGCTAGAAGAAATAACCTAAAATTGTGGAATTGTAACCCATACCAAACTCTGAAATATGTTCTACAACTAATTGTGGTGCTGTGCTTTGAAATTTATGGCTTTTTTTGTATACATGTTATTTTTCACAAAAAAAGTTGATCACGATGATAAAAAATATATTTATGCCTTTTAGTGTCCCAGATTCTGGAGCAGCTAAAAGGAAAAATCTGAGATGACAGTATGGTAGCCCATAACAAACTTTGGAATCTATCCTGTAACTATTTGTTGAAGAGTGCTTTGAAAACTATTGCTTTTATCTTTCTTTGCTTTGTATAAGTGTTATATTATATAAATAAAAAGTTAAAAAAATCTGGGCGGGCCACGGTGGCTCAGCAGGCAGGAATGCTTGCCTGCAATGCCAGAGGACGTGGCTTCGATTCCCGGTGACGACTGCCCATGTAAAAAAAAAAAAAAAAAATTAAAAATTCAAGTAAACATGCTTTCCAAGCCACAGAGTACAAATATGTTGAAAGTAATAAATAGGACCAAGCTTATTTCCAACAAATATCTGATTTCTCCTCTATATTTTATAAGTAAACCTTGATTAAGCTGTATGTACTTATTGCCTCCATCTCAACTCATTTTATTTTCCTTAGGATTTTCATCACTCCACAAAACACAGGCTAGGCGGCCTGCTGCACATATTCTAGTCTAGGTTTCTTTCTTCCTACACCTTGCACCATTGATCATGTCCTGCCATCCCAAAGCCCTTGTCTTCCCTAACCTGCAGGCCTGCATCTTTCTGAATTTCTTCCCCTTGGACCTCTGTGCACTACAATGGTAAAGCTGTGTCCAAAGATCATTCTGGAACTAGTACCAGCCATAAATAAATAAACATAGCCCCCAAATAATTCATACATTTACTTACTATAGTAAAATTATAGAAGAACCACGACTAAAATATTTGATATATCTCTGCTTAGAAACCTCAGTCACCAACATGATGCAGCCTCCTTCATAACTGACTCAGAAATTCTCAATAATAGTTTTAGTCTATCAAGTTGCAAGTGTTCCTGAGGGACTGGAAGCACATTAAAAATGTTTTCTCATCAGTTATTGAATCCTTGGGTGTGGCTTTTCAAAAGGAATGAGCCACACCCACACATGCACACAGCAGAGATAAAGTAAACTGAAACAGTACTTCACACTGAAGACTACCTTCTATTCCTTACCAGTCAGGGCTGATAGCTCTGACACAGCCTCCCTTTTTAGGGTAGGGACATGAAACACACATCCATCTCCTTATCACTGTCACGGATACCTCCGCTTCCCTTTTGGTATTCCTTTGATCATTGAAAAGGTCAAAAATCTGAATTGCAGGAGGCTCTCATTTAAACAATTCATTTAAGAAACATGTTGGAGAAAGGGAGAAAAGTAGAGAATTATGTGCAGAAATGAATACAAGGATGGTTGGTTTTAAGCTAGCAGAGCCTTCAAGTTTATAGGCTGGGACAAGGCTGTTGCATAGGAGAGATTTAAGACCCAGGAGAAAGAAGGGGCATATGAAGATAAAGGTCTCAGGAAAGAAGGGAGGGAGTGTGATAAAAAGGACTGGTAGAAGAATTATGCATGGGAAGGAGAAGCAATTCTAAGTCCTAAGGGCAGAAATTAATACATTTTGTAGGCAATAAGGTGAGGAGTTGAAAATTTTTATTCAGGCCTCAATGTCTTTACTTTTTTTCTATAAAATAGCTAGAAAGATAATCAGTTAATAATTAAGAGGGTATGGATGGGATTGGGACATAATTAATGCAAGTGTGGTGTTACTATCGCTTCTGAAGAGGGAACAAGACAAGAACCACCACCCAGTTTGGTGATTTCCTCCAGGGGTGCTCAGCAGCCAAAGTATAAGTGATGAAATAGCAAGAACAGATGATATCTCTATATGTCCGTCATTTCATTTTCACGACCCATCGGCCTTGACTCCATTGTTCTAAAACACACTTGAAACCACTGTGCTGCCATTTTGAAAATGCTTGAGATCAAGGATGAATAAGGATGAACAAGGAGCTAAACTTGGAAAGTTTAATTAGTGATGGCTTAGCAACTCTTTGCCTTTAAGGTCAAATTCACATTAAAATCACATTACTCTTTATAACAAAAGGGGCATTCCTTACCTGTCATCTTCCAACGAGAGCATGAGAATGAACATAAACATGTCTTCCCTTTTACAGACAGCAGCAACTCCTGACAGCCAAGAACTTTCTGTGTGTATGGCAGAAGCAACTGATGGGTGGCCTGCAGCCCTCACTGTACTCAATCTGTCTTTTAGTTAATGATAATAGTCACTGTTTGCCTAGGCTGCCACTGTCTGCTTTCTACTTCTTAGCCTCCTAGTCAGCTTGACATTTTTCTTCCAACTGAGCTAGCCCATCTCTGATATTTCTGCTGTGCCAACATGGTCTGTCAGCTACTGTCACTTCCCAGATGTCAGTGGCTATGTGACATTGGTGGAAATCATTTCAGAACTGTCCTTGAAACACTTACTGTTGTTTCTCACAAGTTTACAGACTTGGTCACAGGGGTATTTCTGGTTTTTTAGTGTTTTCTTAGAAATTCTCTCAGGGATACCCAACTACAAGAAAGAAACTGTTTACTAAATACTGGGTGGATATATTCCAGAGCCTCAATTAAACTCATTCATATTATATACTTGGTGGTGAGTAAACATGTAAAATTTGCTGCTTGAATATATAAAATATGTAAAGTAGTCTTCAAGATTTTAACATCCTAGAGATGGCCATGGTTATCAAACCAAATGGTACCAGTAAGAAAAAGAGGATCTTCTGACTTGATTGTAGTTCTTAGATTTTTGTGTTTAATTTAAGATGTTCCAAAATGCTAATTCAAAAGTTTAGAAGGGAAATAACATTACAAATTTAACAGATTTAGCATGTGAAATAAGTAAAATCACTTGCTACTTTTAGTTCACATTAAATTTCAAGCATATTTCATGTTCATTAAATTAGAAGAAATAAATGCATTTTCATACATATGTTCAGGGCACTTCCTTTTACATTTCCCAGGTAAGATGGCATCTTTTTCTAAGATAATTCCTTATTCTTTAAACAATCTTTAATTGAGGAAGTCAAACTACATTTTTTTAAATGTCCTACAAAGAGTTCCCTCTCCAGTCTGATTAAGTGGAATTTTGAAATGGATTATTCAAATAGCCATAATTCAAAAAAGAAGGGGGAAAACTCTAGGAAGAAAATCCTGATTTGTTTGTTTCTCCACATGTGTTAGTTAGATTCAGTTGTCAACTTGGCCAGGTGAGCATACATAGTTCTGTTGCTGCGGACACAAGCCAATGGTACATGAACCTCATCTGTTGCTAATTACATCTGCAGTCAGCTAGGAGGCGTGTCTGCTGCAATGAGTGATGTTTGACTTAATTGGCTGGTGCTTAAATGAGAGAATGCAATGCAGCACAGCCTAGCAGCTCGGCATTCCTCATCTCAGCACTTGCAGCTCAGCCCAGGCCTTTGGAGATGGAGAAAGAAATCACCCCGGGGAAAGTTGTTGGAACCCAAGGGCCTGGAGAGAAGACCAGCAGAGACCATCCTGTGCCTTCCACGTAAGAAAGAACCTCAGTAGAAAGTTAGCTGCCTTTCCTCTGAAGAACCAACAAAAATAAATCCCCTTTTATTAAAAGCCAATCCGTCTCTGCTGTGTTGCATTCCGGCAGCTAGCAAACTAGAACACCTTATATTCAATCTCTTTTACTATTTTTAAACTTGTTTTCAACTATACCCTAGTGTAGAAATTTATTTTATATCATAGCAGCAAACCCTGTCATTATACCTAATACTCGTTATTCAGCCATGTCACTGCACCATTTCCCAGTTCCCCTTTGCCCTGCCTACTGGACCAGTCCTCCTCTTATACTAACCCACACCCACCTCTGCTTTTTTTGTGTGTGCCTTCCTCTAGTATATAGAGCCTATACTGTTTCTTCAGGCACATAATTAGACATCCAAACACACCTTGTCTCCATAATAAGATCATGAACTCTTGAAAGCAAAGATGGTATTTTCTACTAATTTATATCTCCTACTTCTCCACTTCCACAGAGTCACTCCATAAATAATTGATACACTGAATATCAAAGGACCACCTCTCCAAGTTACGCAGCACAACTATTATTCAACTCAAAATGTTGTAGATAATCAGAGGGAATTCCAGGAAGGGAATTTTTAACTATCCATTGATGACAGAGGTCACCAAAAACAGTGAAAGGCAAACTTATGCTGAATAAGAAAGCACTAATTTATTAGTGAGGGAATACCTGTGTGAATGACACAAATAACTAATTCTAAAGCGCACTCTTACTGTGAATATATTACTGAGTATTGCTCCATGAGGGTATGAAATCCATAGAAGATCCACTCTGAGTCACCCTTAAGATTGGGAACATACATTCTTTTAAACATTGTATTAATTGTCAGTATCTTATAAGGAAGATACAAACTAAAATGGCAAAAGAGATAAACAAAAGCTAAATATGAGGGCAAGAAAGAACTCTAAAAGCAGAAATGCCTTGTTTCCACTTCCCAAACTACTTTTAGCTTAGACTTTTATATGAGACAGAAATAAATTTTCTGTCTGTTTAAGACACTATTATTTGGACTTTGTAAAAGAGGGCAAATCCATAACCTAGTTAATGCAACAGGTATCACTGAAATATCCTGCTTTGTGGGCTCAGAATCATCTGGATGATAGCTGGGGTTCCTGAGTCAGGTGCTTGCTGACAGAACCAAGCCACCATTGCTAAAGATCAAAAATTATTTTTTTCCAAGTTTATATTTTTCCCTTTGCTCTAGCCTTCTGCTTCAGGAACTCAATGGGAATACAAAATATATTAATTCATCCTTTCTTTTTCTCCCCATGAACCATCTAATTTCATTTCTCTCCCATATTATAATTAATGCAAGTTTTTTTAATGGTAGCCTTTTCCAACTGATTGACAAATTCAATTATTGTTTGAATTGCAAGCAATATGCAGTTTTCATTTTTATTTCAATATTATAGTTTGAGTTATTTTACCACGTTTACATTTTAAAAGATCCAAAGTTATGCTAATATTCACATTTGTACAGCACCTGACAAAAAATCAGACATCCATGATTATGAAAGCTATATGATGTACTGGCATGAGCAGCAGGGATTCCCATGGAACCCATGTGACGTCTATCAGTGACCATGTGACTCCAAACAACAGGTTTCAGCTAATATACAGACATTTTTGTTGGCTCATAGTAACTAAGAACTCTAAGAAGGAAATATCTGCTATTATCTTAGCATGATTAATTCAAACACCAATTAATCTACTACTAAGAAACAGGGAGTTGAATGTATTTTCATTTGGCCATTAAAAAAATCCTGTAAAGACAGCACTGCCATGTGCATCTTGTATGTAACAACAAAGAAACCTAAACATGGGTGTCATGGTTAGGGACAGGTGTCAACTTGGCCATGTTGTGGTACCTGTTCGTCTGATTGGGTAAGCACTGGCCTGTCTGTTGCAATGAGGACATTTCATAGGATTAGGTTATGATCACGTTAGCTACATCCACAGCTGATTCCATTTGTGATCAGCCAAAGGGGAGTGTCTTCTGCAATTAGTGATGCTAAATGCAATCATGGGAAGCCTTTTAAGGAGGACTCAGAGGAGATAAGTTGCATTCCTGCTTTGGCTGGCGAGCCTCTCCTGTGGAGTTCATCCAGGCCATCCATTGGAGTCATCAGCTTCGCAGCCTGCCCTGTGGATTTTGGACTCTGCGTTCCTACGGTCACGTGAGACACTTTTATAAATTTTATATTTGCAAGTGTTCCCTGTTGATTCTGTTTCTCTAGAGAACCCTAACTAATACATCTTGGTACCAGGAGTGGTTCTTAAGGAACAGAATCTTAAAAATGGGTTTTTATGAATGGTTTTCTACTCTGACTGGGCTCAGAGACACTAAGGACTCTGATTCCCATAATCAGAATGACACTCCCAATCCATGGACTGAGTTGGCAAAGGAGATAGTCAAAATATCATCGTTCGATTCTCCTAATGCTTCACTTGTACGAAGCCAGACTCTGGGGGATAATGTTCTTGACACCTTTACAGAGTTTTGTAGAAATAAGAGTTATAGAGATGTTGGTTGGTTGTTGTTAGATACACTGTCTGCATTAAAGGGTGAAAGGGATGGGCTTAAGGCTTCAAACAAGAAGCTTAAGTGCCGTCTGAAAGATGTAGAGGTTTCTATGAGTATCCTCAAGGAAAATTTTATTTCCTGTAGCCGTAGACTTGAGATCTCTGAAAATCAGACTCAGAATCTTATTGTTAGAGTAGCAACTTTACAACGTAAACTGAAATCTCAGTCTTGCATGGTGTCTGCCGTTAAAGTGAGGGCATTGATTGGAAAGGAGTGGGACCCTGAAAAATGGGATGGTGACATATGGATTGATAATGATGTTGGGGGTGAGGTTGAAACCCTAGACCATGCTGAGCCTTCTTTAGATAACCCTGTAATAGTCTGCCCTGAGGACATAGCCGCCCCACCTTCAGCCTGCCTTGAGGAATTGGCCACCCAACCTCCTCCTGAAGGGATTAGCCCTAGAGCTATTAATCCTGTTTCACCAGATGAAACTGCAAATGAAAGCCCTGAAGCAAATGGCTTGGAAGATATTTCTAATTCTTTTCATGACCCACCCCCACCACCCCTCATTTCTTCTAGACCTATAACTAGACTAAAGTCCCAACAGGCCCCTAAAGGTGAGGTACAAAGTATCACACATGAGGAGGTACGTTATACTCCAAAAGAACTGTGTGAGTTTTCCAATTTATATAGACAGAAATCAGGGGAATATGTGTGGCAATGGATTTTAAGAGTGTGGGATAATGGTGGGAGGAATATAAGGCTGGATCAGGCTGAATTTATTGATATGGGCCCACTAAGCAGAGATTCTGCATTCAATGTTATAGCTAGAGCAGTTAGAAAAGGTGTTAACAGCTTGTTTGGGTGGTTGGTTGAAACGTGGATCAAAAGGTGGCCAACATTACCTGAGGTTGAAATGCCAGAACTGCCCTGGTATAATGTAGATGAGGGGATCCAGAGGCTTAGAGAGATTGGGATGTTAGAGTGGATTTATCATGCAAAGCCTGCTCTTACACCCCAGGAATGTCCAGAAGATGCACCTTTTACCAGAACAGTGAGAAATAAGTTTGTGAGACTAGCACCATCATCCCTCAAGAGCTCTGTGGTTGCAATTCTCTGTAGGTCAGATATTACTGTAGGAACTGCTGTCACTGAGCTGGAATCCTTAAACACAATGGGGATGACAGGATCCCGAGTTGGCAGAAGCCAGGTGGCAGCACTTAATCACCAAAGACAGGGTAGACGTGGGTATTATAATAGACAACAAACTCAAAGGAGGCATCAAAATTATATGACACGCAGAGATTTGTGGCATTGGCTAGTAAATCATGGGGTGCCTAGAAATACAATAGAAGGGCAGTCTACTAAATTCTTGTTGGAGCTGTATAAACAAAAGAGTTCTAGGTCAAGGGAACAGAAGTCTAACCTGAATTACAAAAACACAGAATCACGGCCCCTTAATCAATTTCCAGACTTGAAACAGTTTACAGACCCTGAGCCCCTTGAATGAAGGGGAGGCCAGGTCCCTATGGGGAAGAAACCTGTTACACTGCCACAAATTTATACTGTTGACCTTCCTCTAAGTCTTCCTCAAGGAGACCGACGGCCTTTTACCAGGGTAACTGTGCATTGGGGAAAAGGAAATGATCAGATATTTCGGGGATTATTAGACACTGGTTCAGAAGTGACATTAATTCCAGGGGACCCAAAACGTCACTCTGGACCACCAGTCAGAGTGGGGGCTTATGGAGGCCAGGTGATCAATGGAGTTTTAGCTCAGGTCCGTCTCACAGTGGGTCCAGTGGGCCCCCGGACCCATCCTGTAGTTATTTCCCCAGTTCCGGAATGTATAATTGGCATAGACATACTGAGCAACTGGCAGAATCCCCACGTTGGTTCTCTAACTCGTGCAGTGAGGGCTATTATGGTGGGAAAGGCCAAGTGGAAGCCACTAGAACTGCCCCTACCAAGCAAAATAGTAAATCAAAAGCAATACCGTATTCCTGGAGGGATTGCAGAGATTACTGCCACTCTTAAGGACTTGAAAGATGCAGGGGTGGTGATTCCCACCACATCCCCATTCAACTCTCCTATTTGGCCTGTGCAGAAAACAGATGGGTCTTGGAGAATGACAGTGGATTATCGTAAACTCAACCAGGTGGTAACTCCAATTGCAGCTGCTGTTCCAGATGTAGTATCATTGCTTGAGCAAATCAATACATCCCCTGGTACCTGGTATGCAGCTATTGATCTGGCAAATGCTTTTTTCTCAATAGCTATTAGTAAGGACCACCAGAAACAGTTTGCTTTCAGCTGGCAAGGTCAGCAATATACTTTCACTGTCCTACCTCAGGGGTATATCAACTCTCCAGCCCTATGTCATAATCTTGTTCGCAGAGACCTTGATCGTTTCTGCCTCCCACAAGACATCACACTGGTCCATTATATTGATGATATCATGTTGATTGGACCTAGTGAACAAGAAGTAGCAACTACTCTAGATTTACTGGTAAGGCATTTGCGTGTCAGAGGATGGGAGATAAATCCAACAAAAATACAGGGGCCTTCCACCTCAGTAAAATTTCTAGGTGTCCAGTGGTGTGGGGCTTGTCGAGATATCCCTTCTAAGGTGAAGGATAAATTGCTGCATCTGGCCCCTCCCACAACCAAAAAAGAGGCACAACGCCTAGTTGGTCTTTTTGGATTTTGGCGACAACATATTCCTCATTTGGGTGTGCTACTCCGGCCCATTTATCGAGTGACCAGAAAAGCTGCCAATTTTGAGTGGGGACCTGAACAAGAGGAGGCTCTGCGACAGGTCCAGGCTGCTGTGCAAGCTGCTCTGCCACTTGGGCCATATGATCCAGCAGATCCAATGGTGCTGGAAGTGTCAGTGGCAAATAGAGATGCTGTCTGGAGCCTTTGGCAGGCCCCAGTAGGAGAATCACAACGCAGACCCTTAGGATTTTGGAGCAAAGCCTTACCATCTGCTGCAGATAACTACTCTCCTTTTGAGAAACAGCTTTTGGCCTGCTACTGGGCCTTAGTAGAGACTGAACGCTTAACCATGGGCCACCAAGTTACCATGAGACCTGAGTTGCCTATCATGAGTTGGGTGTTGTCTGACCCACCAAGCCATAAAGTTGGGCGTGCACAGCAGCACTCTATTGTAAAGTGGAAATGGTATATACGAGATAGAGCCAGAGCAGGTCCTGAAGGCACAAGTAAGTTACATGAAGAAGTGGCACAGATGCCCATGGTTTCCACTCCTGCTGCCACATTACCTTCTCTTTCCCAGACCAGAGCTATGGCCTCTTGGGGAGTTCCTTACAGTGAATTGACTGAGGAAGAGAAAACTCGGGCCTGGTTTACAGATGGTTCAGCACGATATGCAGGTACCACCCGAAAGTGGACAGCTGCAGCATTACAACCTCTTTCTGGGGTGTCTTTAAAGGACAGTGGTGAGGGGAAATCCTCCCAGTGGGCAGAACTTCGAGCAGTGCACCTGGTTGTTCATTTTGCTTGGAAGGAAAACTGGCCAGAGGTGCGTTTGTATACTGACTCATGGGCTGTTGCTAATGGTTTGGCTGGATGGTCAGGGACTTGGAAAGACCATAATTGGAAAATTGGTGACAAAGAGGTCTGGGGAAGAAGTATGTGGATAGACCTTTCTGAGTGGGCTAAAAACATGAAGATATTTGTGTCCCATGTGAATGCACACCAGAGGGTGACTTCAGCAGAGGAAGATTTTAATAATCAAGTGGATAAGATGACCCGTTCTATGGATACCAGTCAGCCTGTTTCCCCAGCAACTCCTGTTATTGCCCAATGGGCTCATGAACAAAGTGGTCATGGTGGTAGGGATGGAGGTTATGCATGGGCTCAGCAGCATGGACTTCCACTCACCAAGGCTGACCTGGCTACAGCCACTGCTGAGTGCCCAATCTGCCAGCAGCAGAGACCCACACTCAGCCCCCGATATGGCACCATTCCCCGAGGTGACCAGCCAGCTACATGGTGGCAGGTTGATTACATTGGACCACTCCCTTCATGGAAGGGGCAGCGATTTGTTCTAACTGGAATAGACACATACTCTGGATATGGGTTTGCTTTCCCTGCACGCAATGCTTCTGCCAAAACTACTATCCGTGGGCTTACAGAATGCCTTATCCATCGTCATGGTATTCCACATAGCATTGCTTCGGATCAAGGAACACACTTCACAGCAAATGAAGTGCGGGAATGGGCACATGCTCATGGAATTCTCTGGTCTTACCATGTTCCCCATCATCCAGAAGCAGCTGGATTGATAGAACGGTGGAATGGCCTTTTGAAAACTCAATTACGGTGCCAAATAGGTGGCAAAAACTTGAAAGGCTGGGGTAATGTTCTCCAGGAAGCTGTGTATGCTCTGAATCAGCGTCCACTGTATGGTGCTGTTTCTCCCATAGCCAGGATCCATGGGTCCAGGAACCAAGGGGTGGAAATGGGTGTGGTGCCACTCACTATTACTCCTAGTGATCCACTGGGAAAATTTTTGCTTCCTGTCTCTGCTACCCTGAGTTCTGCTGGTCTACAGGTTTTAGTTCCAAAACGGGGTGTGCTTTCTCCAGGAGAAACAACAGTGATACCACTGAACTGGAAGTTAAGATTGCCACCTGGCCACTTTGGGCTACTTATGCCTCTGGATCAACACACCAAGAAGGGAATTACATTATTGTCTGGGGTAATTGACCCTGACTATCAGAAGGAAGTAGGACTGCAACTACATAATGGAGGTAAAGAAGAGTTTTCTTGGAATATAGGAGATCCCCTGGGGCGTCTATTAGTACTACCATGCCCTGTGATTAAAATCAATGGAAAACTGCAACAACACAATCCAGGCAGGACCACTAATGGCTCTGAGACTTCAGGAATGAAGGTTTGGGTCACCCCACCAGGCAAAGAACCACGGCCAGCTGAAGTGCTTGCTGAGGGGAAAGGGAACATGGAATGGGTAGTGGAAGAAGGTAGTGATAAATATGAACTTCGACCACGTGATCAGTTACAGAAACGAGGACTGTAATGCTGTTTTGTTTGTGTTATACTATTTAAGTTGTAAGATATCAAGTTTAAGAATGAATGTTGTCCAAGGATTTGCACCCTATTCTGGAGAGATTTAATGTGTTTCCAGTTATATGCAGGACAGTTGAGTATTGTCAGGTAAAAGAAAAAATGTGTGCTTATTTTTGTTTTCATTTGGAAATCTAAGGTATAGGTGCCAAGTTGACAAGGGGTGGACTGTCATGGTTAGGGACAGGTGTCAACTTGGCCATGTTGTGGTACCTGTTCGTCTGATTGGGTAAGCACTGGCCTGTCTGTTGCAATGAGGACATTTCATAGGATTAGGTTATGATCACGTTAGCTACATCCACAGCTGATTCCATTTGTGATCAGCCAAAGGGGAGTGTCTTCTGCAATTAGTGATGCTAAATGCAATCATGGGAAGCCTTTTAAGGAGGACTCAGAGGAGATAAGTTGCATTCCTGCTTTGGCTGGCGAGCCTCTCCTGTGGAGTTCATCCAGGCCATCCATTGGAGTCATCAGCTTCGCAGCCTGCCCTGTGGATTTTGGACTCTGCGTTCCTACGGTCACGTGAGACACTTTTATAAATTTTATATTTGCAAGTGTTCCCTGTTGATTCTGTTTCTCTAGAGAACCCTAACTAATACAATGGGAAACAGCATTAAGAAGCAAATACTTAAAAATCAACAAAAATTTTATTTCAACACAAAAAGTAAGCATAGAAGGAGAATATGAATGGATACTTTTCATGAGATGTATTTGCAACTAAAGAATAGTATTTATATAATTTGGCTACCTGGTGATTTTAGATATTCATAACAAAGCTTCACATGATTGCCCTATTTCCTGTAACCTAACTTATATGAAAAGCTAACATATTTACCAATTCAGAAGCATATTAAACATTAGTATATGGGTTATTCTGAAACTATCCATGGTTACAAAAAAGACGACTGTATACATAATAATATTTAGGGATGCTCTTTCATTATTGTTTAATGTAATTGAAAACAATGAATAAAATATTTTAATAAAAAAGTATTTGGTGGGCGGGCCGCGGTGGCTCAGCGGGCAAGAGTGCTTGCCTGCCATGCCGGAGGACCCCGGTTCGATTCCCGGCCCCAGCCCATGTAAAAAACAAACAAACAAACAAAATATAATAAAACAAGAAAATGTTTAAAGATGTTTCCCTTTCTTCCTCCCTTCCTTCCTTCTCTCTGTCTTTCCTTCCCTTCCTCCCTCTCTCTTTAAAAAAAAAAAAAAAAAAAAAAAAAAAAGTATTTGGTATTATGCAAGAAATTTGTGCGGCAGACAAAATTAAACAACCAGAAGGTTACATGGGGTTGAAACAGCTGCATATTTTCATCTAAATTACAAGTTTTTTAAATAAAAACACATCACTTCACATAGCATTATACTAAATAAATTACCAGTTAATTTATACTTTAAAGATGTCTACTATTAAGATGATCAAAGATTTTCATGATTCATTTTCTGCCTATTCAAATATCAGCTTTAATTTCAAAAATGAAGAGACAAGCATGTGTAGCCACTTGGACCTAATTCCTCAACTGTTTGCTAATCCACTGGGTTTTGAAAACAGACCTCAGTCTACAAATATTCCACATTAACCTTTCTAGCTAACAAGTAGTCCATTTAACTATTATAACAAAATACTTTCAACCAATCAACAAGATGTGCTTTTGAAAAGTTTCATTAGAAGCACTGTAACTGAGAAATTAGGATTTAAGGGGATGATTATGCTTACTGAATCAGTATATAGGTATTTTTTTTTTTTTGCTTTCTAGTACATTGGAGTATGCAGAAGGAAATACCTGAAATTTTTTAACTGTAATCCAGCTGCCTTGATCTCTGATGATGACTGCATATAGCTTTTATTTTGTGTCCTTGTAATTATAAAAACCTTATGACTAATCCTCACTTTTACCCATTTTATCCTGTTTTTCGACTCTGGAGTCCTTGTGATCACTAAAGACACTCCCTAATGTTCATTAATGAAGAGTCTTGGGTCATCCCAGAACTAACCCACCCCAAGTCCAATCCGAAGTTATCTTGATAACCAAAGCTGGATCTAACCAAAATGAACCTGACATGAGCAGTAGCTTAGACTTTAACCTACAAGTCACCCATACCTTATTATAATACTAAAATCAGGCCCATCCTCGTATTAAGGCTACCATTTCCTTACAAACATTCTGTGACTAAGAGGTAATCAGTCTGCACATGTGCAATAATTAGATCACTTCTAATTACATCATCTAGAACCACTGTGATCAGTATCCTAAAACCTGACCATCTTTTGATATTAAAAAACTATCAGAATTACTGCAGTTCGGGGAGACAGATTTTGGGGCCCATAGGTCGTCTGATCTCCGGCTTAGTGCCAAGCAATAAATTTTCTCTCTTTGAAACCTGGTGTTTCAAGAATTGGTCAGTGGAGCACATAGGGTAGAAAATCTACCACGTTTCTACAGTAACAGCATATTCTCAGCAAATTAGGCCAGACAAAAGTAGAAGTTCAATATACCTTATTGCCAAGGGTTACAGAATAAACTGTTTTGGTTAATTACCATCTCTCCTGAGGCATATTTTGTTCACGGTTTAAATCTTACGAAAAAGTGTCTTGAAAACAGAGCCTTACAAATATTGGTTAACCAAACATTTCATGAGTAATCATGATTGAAATGCAATGATACCAATACATTTTGTTACCTGATGCATCTGCAGCCTGAAGGAGGTAGGCTCTTATGTCCTATGACCTATTCTAAACTCAGCACAGCTGATTGACCAGGGATGCCTATCTATCCCAATGGTAGATAAGGATGTTTGGCTTAGCTTATAAACTAAAGAAATCTGGCACCTTTGCTCCCTTTTATATTTGACCCAAGACACAAGAGACTATTGCCAGTCAATGGTAGATGTTGAACCTAATAGGTCCTGACAGTGTTGGTGATGGATGCCATGTGCAAGATCAGAAAGCAGTGAAAACCAATCAAGGGAAGTAGGGAAAAAGAAGCAGAGAAAATAGACCCCAGGGGAAAAAGAAAGATGAATAAGACCATGCACACCCTGAGAGAATACTTGCTTCAGACCCTGGTATCATTCCCATTTTGCCTTCATTACTTACAAGGCCTGCCTTCCTGCCCTCGGGTTCCCTGGTATGTCCATCTATCATTATAATAAAACACCTCAAACTAGTTTGTGTGAGATTTTTGTCCCTTGAAATGGAAAGAGCCATAATTAGAACATTCACATAGCAATGAAAGGCGTGTAAAGCAAGCACACTTGGTCCATCTGGGGTGACTCAGCAGAATAGTCATCACAAACATGACTCACCAAGGCTGTGGAGAAGCGTACAAACTGAGGACTAACCTACGGAGCTGAAGTCGTGCATGGCTGGTCATGAAAGAAATACAAGCAGCCACACCTATGTTTCTGCTGTTCCAGCTACCTAAGCCACATGTGCCATCTCTGCCATCATCCCCACCTCAGCCATTCCTTCTGATGCTTCAGTCACTCTGGAGTTCTTTGGTTTCCATTTAGCTCTCTGGCTGCCTGCACATCTACCTTCAGTTGACATAAGAATTACTGCAATTCTCACTGCTCACTTTGTAATGGTATACTAATTTAAGTAGTTAATCATTACTTTGGTGGTTAATTGTCATTCCCTTCCCCTTACATCATCCCTCCCATTCTCTCCATGTGACCACCAACCCTATATACCCTGCCCCTAACCAGCTGAATTGAATTAAAAAAAAAAAATTTTCACCTATTCCCATTACAGGGCTAAGACAGAGAAAAATTAGGAGAACAAATTTAAGAAGAATGGAAAATGGAAAGGCTCAAGTATGACTTTCTTGGCATTTGCAAGTAGATTCAATTAAAAGAAAAACCCTATGGAGGTCATTAAAAATATTTAATTACTTATGTATGTATATTGCTTGTACTAAGTTAGAATTTTTTTTTAATTAAACCAAAATGTCTCAGACCTGTTTACCCAAGATTCAGATTCTCCTGAACTTTTTTCCTACAGAGTTAAATAACATTTGGGTTTTCTACAAAGGTACTTACTTTATGCTTCTAAATCTTGGATCACCTTATTACACCTACAATCACTATTAACTGGCTCACACTGCAATAATTAAGTGAATGAAGTTCGCAGTCTACTTGGGTCAATCTGAAGAATGAAATTTCCCAAGCGCCCTACCCCCATCTACACCAATATAAAGGCATCAGACAAGCTTATCCACACATGCTTTCCCACTGCACTTCATAATTTTACATAATCGTGAATTTCCACTACTTTCCCCTCAAAGCACTCATCCTTTTAGAGCACATTCTTAAATACTTAAAGCAATATGGTCCCATTAAAGAGACATTTCTTGTCTGACAGATTAAATGCTGCTCCCACTGTATTCCAAGAAGGTATTGTAAATCCAGCCCTCTAAACTAGTGCTTCCCAAACTTTAATGAGCAAACAAATCACCTGGGGTTCCTGTTAAAATGCAGCTTTAGTAGGTGCGGAGTGTGGCCTGAGATTCCCCACTTCTGGATGATGCAGATGTTGTTGGCCCTTTAACTCAATACCAAACACAAGTAGAACAGTAACCAGACTAGGGATCATGACTATCTCTTAGGGATAGTGTATAGTTCCACATGTTGTCTATTTATCCAACAAATATTTACTGATCACCTAATGATTGCCAGGAATTCTTTGAGATGCAACTATAATTAAGAACTGGTCTCTACCCTTAAAGTTTGCACTTTGTTGCAGTAACAGTCAAATGCAAGAGGGCATTAGCACATTTTGGAGTGCTGTTAAAAATGGAGTTCTAAGGCCTCATTGTGAGAGAACGAGCTTCCGTATGTCAGGGTCGAGGCCCATGAATCTGCATGCAGGCACATCTGGTGCAAAAGGTCAACACTGAGAAATACAATCTTAATGGAGCAGGCAGATAATTACAGAACTATATGACAAGTTGAATTGGGGGTCAACACAAGATGGAATGGGAATTCAGAGGATGGGACCCTGATCAGAGACAAGTTCACAAAAGGATGTATATGCAGTTAAGGAAGCCAAGAGCTTATATAAATAGTCAGCAGTGAGGAGCATGGTTCCAGAGTCCAGGGAAGGGTGAAAGCAAGATATGGAGAGTTGTTGCACAGAGAGGGGAGCAGGGTGAGGTTATGTGTGGAAAATAAGTCAGAAAGGCTGGTTGAGACAGGATTACAAAAAAAAAAAACATGGCTGTGTTCTTGATCCTTTAGGTCTTAAGAAGCCACTCTCTTTAGCATCCTTGTGAGCTAATTCAAAGGGATAAAGGTAGTTGCTGAGATGCCTTAAATCAGGCTGCCAAAACTGAAAATTCCAAAGACTTGTCTTTATCATTGAAGACCATCTCTCCAAATTGTCTTGTGAATTTCAAATTGGGGAACATAACAAAGGTCTTCCCATATGTTTTATATGCAAGTCTGGTTACAAAACAAAGTAGTCTGGATTACAATTTACGTTTTAATTGATCAAATGCCAGAAATACTCAGTTTCATAGTCAACAGCAGCAGAAATGGAAAGGAAAACAGCATCTGTTTGAGAAAAAGTTGAATAAATTGAAATAGTTTAAAAGGCAGATTTTTTAAATGACACCCAAATTTTCTGTCTGGTGAAATTTGCAAAAAAAAATGAATCCACCCACTCTAAAATGAATGATTTTCAAAAACATTAAAAAAAAAAAGAAATTTGTTCTTAATATGTATCAGTTTCACAGGGAATTAAGTTTTACTAGGATTAAATACAAAATCTCTATTAGGAACAAGGATCCCATAGTAAATTAAAATTTAAAAATGACTATGTAATAACTACTAATCTATTCTGTTTTACTATCTCACAAATCATGTTATCTGAACACGAGGCTATCTAAAGAACACTCCTTCAAATGCAACTACAACTTCAATTCAGGGAGTTTAGTAGAAATTAGCAAAGAATACTCCATACTCACTTGAAGGACACCTTATTGGTAAACCTCTTAAATGCTGGTTCTTGTTTTTTTTTTTTGGAGGGGGGTGGTGCATGGTCCAAGAATTGAACACAAGTCTCCTGCATGGAAGGCCAGCATTCTACCACTGAACCATTTAAATGCTATTTCTTTATGGGCATATTATAATATTATAATTTTGTTTTTAAAGGATAATTTGTCACCTCTCATTACTTAGGATACCTCTAATTGTGATATGGAAGCCATTCAGTCATTAAAGGTAATACATTTCTGTGGTATAGCTTAAAATGAAAATTTTAGTACATCACTACAACATATTGTCAAATTGGGACATGAATGAGGAATCCACAAGCAAAGTGACTAGGTAGTAAATAAGGATGACTAGCTATGAGTTCATGATGTGTGGCTTTTGTTTGCTTTTTGTAAACTACAGTAGGGAAAGAAGTTATCAGAGCTTTTATTTTATATGATCTGATATCACAGAAAGAAACTAGTCAGAATAATAAGGTGTTCTCAAATAATCTGGAGTACTCAGGTGCATATTCTCACTGACCTGGTTTTCCTGTCTTGAAACAATTTTCTTCTTCCTATCATTTTGGTGGAACGGCAGAGCTGTCTCATCCATCAAACACACTCTTTCTCAGGACACTTTGGTTACAAGTGACAGAAACCCAAACTAATTTGCACAAATGAAGAATTTATTGGCTCATATAATCAAACTTCAGAAAAGGTAAAGATCTTATTTGGATCTTGATACAACCAAAAAACTTTGGGAAAAAATTCATGAGACAAACAGGTCTGATAAGAGTATTGTCATTATGTTTATAAAAAGGCTAAGTACACAAATACTGTACTCCGGGCTTATAAATTTGTTTCTCACAGGGGTATGGGTTAGTGAATATGAAAGAACATTATGTATATACTAAGACTGAGCAAATAATTTTATATTGTGATAACCACACAGCCAGGTTTCTCATCCTCAAGAAAGGAGTTACAAAATATGGAGAGAGGGAATGCTAGAATTAACCTTGCAGTATTAGAACGGAATTGGAGTTATCAATACAAATCCTTGGATTTTACATAAATGCAAAGCGAGGGAGGAATGGAGGAAGGAGGGGCAGATACAGAACTTAATAGATAGATGCATATATGTGTGTGCTGATAATCACATTCCCTGGCTCTGTACGTTGAGGCTAGAGGCAATAATACCAATAGCAATGAGCACAACTAGCATCTAGATCTTTCTAAACACAATTTTCCAATAAAAGGAACCAGAGTTTCTTGCAGAAAGGCTTGGATTCCATGGCTCAACAGAGAAAATATAAGATGAGCCTCAAGGAACAAGAAGGACCAGGAAAGAAGGTAGTGTTCAAAAAAATGATGGGGCCATGTATAAAGCACAAAGGAACCAACCAGGAGCTCCCAAAGATCAAATCTAAAACAGGTTGAGCAATGAGAATAAATGGTCCTTTGGGATTATAACTCATAGAATAAGATACTACACATATTCATGAGTCCATATGTGATAGTTCGAAGCTATTATGTACCCCAGAAAAGATCATGTTTTCTTTGTTCTGCTTTGTTTTTAATATTTAACGGTTTCCTTTTATTGTGAAATATAACACATACACAAAAAAGCAAAACATTCCCAAGTACATTTTAACAAGTAGCTACAGAACAGATTTTAAAGTCTGGTATATGGGTTACAGTTCCACAATTTTTTGCTTTTTCTTCTAGGTGCTCCAAGACACTGGAGACCAATAGAAATATCAATATAATGATTCAGCAGTCATACACATTTGTTAAATCCTATCTTCTCTGTTATATTTCTCCTTCTTTTTAAATAATATATATACATAAAAGCAATAAATTTCAAAGTACATCATAACAATTAGTCATAGAACAGATTTCAGAGTTTGGTATGGGTTACAATTCCACAATTTTAGGTTTTTATTTCTAGCTGCTTTAAGTTAGTGGAGGCTAAAATCAGTATAATGATTCAGCACTCATACTCATTTGTTAAACCCAACCTTCTCTGTATAATTCCACCATCACCTTTGATTTTTCTCCCACTCTTTAGGAGCATTTGGGCTATTTCCATTCTAACTTTTTCATGTTGGAAGGGGCTGTTGGTAATATGGGATAGAGGGACGGAACTAGTTGATGTTCTGGAAGGGCTGTCACTTCTGCATTTCAGGACTTATCTGGTCCAGGGACCCATCTGGATTGTAGGTTTTGGAGAGTTACCCTAGTGCATGGAGAGCATGTTCTTTTAATTCATTCCTGTGAGTGTAGACACATTGTAGGCAGACATTTTGATTAGGTTGTTTCAATTAATCTTCTTACCGAAGTCCTTAATGAGAGGATAAAAGACAGAAAAAGCCCAGAGAAGTTTAGAGAAAAACCCAAAGAAGCTGAGAGGGGACCCACAGAAGTTGAGAATATCATTGAAACCAGAAGCTGAAAGCAACAAAACCCAGGAAAGAACGATAAGCAGACACTGGCCACATGCCTTCCCATGTGACAGAGGTGTACTGGATGCCGGCAGCCTGTCTTCAAAAGTCCAGGTATTGTCCTGTTGATGCCCTGACTTGGACATTATTCACGACCTAAGAACTATAAATTGTTAGTTAATAAATCTCCATTGTAAAAATCAGCTGATTTCTAGTATATTGCATTTTGTCAGTTTTAGCAAACCAAAACACCATATTAACATAATTAAGTAGGGGGTAAAAGACAGTTCTTCTTTAGATTAAAATTGAATTAATTCATGTAGAAGGAAAGATGGAAATAGAAAATCACCATTAGGCAAACACCAGAGCAATACTAGAATACACGACCTTAATACACGACCTTAATCAGGTGGTCACAGTTAACATCACCAGTAATAAGACTTATCAACATCACATACCTTGCTATATGATGATGCACTGAGAAGGGTACACTATGATTTCTGTGGTATTTGTGCAAAAAAAGCATAATCTAAATTTAATTACAAGAAAACTTGAGACAGACCCAAATTTAGGGACATTTTACAAAATAACAGGCAATGTTCAAATGTATCCAAGTCACAAGACACAAAAGGACTGAGGAACATGTCACAGATTAGAGAGAACTAAAAAGACTTGACTACTAAATACAGCACATGATCCTAGATTGGATCCTGAACCAAGATAAGGACATTGGAAGATAACAGGCAAAATTCAAATAAAGCCTGTAGATAAGTTAATAGTGTTGTAATAATGTTAGTTTTCTTGTTGCGATCATTGTGCATAGTTATGTAATATGTTAGTATCAGACACGGCCGAGTGAAAGGTATACGGGAACTCTGTATCATTTGTTGCAATTCTTTGTAAGTCTAAAGTTATTTCCAAATTAAAAGGTTAATAAAAATTCAAAAGTCCCTGTGCAAACTACAGATTGTGGCAGTGTAGCCATCAAAAGCCTTTAACTGAAAATATAAAAAGAGCTTTTCAAATCAGTAGAACAAAACTGATAACACAACTTTAAAATGGGCAAAGGATTTGAACAAGCACATCATAAAAAAGAGACCTGAAATGAGCAATAAGTATATGAAAAGATGCATGCTAATCCATCAAGGAAACATAAATCAAACATAATGAGATACCAATACTCCTCTCCAGGACAGCCAAATTTAAAAGTCAAATAACCAAACCAGAATAACCAAAATTTAAAAAGGAGAAAAGACCAAGTGTTGGCAAGGCTGTGGATCAACTGGAACTCTCTTAAGTTGCTGGTGGGAATGTAAATTCATACAACAATTTGTAGAAGCGTTTAGCAGTATCTATTAGAGCTAAGAATATGCATATTTATGACCCAGCAATTCTGCTTCAAGCCCCATACCCAACAGAAATGGTTCAGCTTATATATGCTAAAATAACTTGCAAAAACATTCATAGCAGCAATACCAAGAATACATTTGGGTCGTTTCCAGCATTAATTGTATAGTAGGTATACAAATTGTGGTCTATTCATATAAATAGTGCAACATTACAAATCAATGAAAAAAAATGCTACAAGCAACAGGGATGGAAATCACAGAGAGAGAAAAAGACACCAGATAGAAGGATACATACAATTGATTTCTTTTATATAAAGTTGAAAAACAGACAATCCTAATTTATGGCGATAGAAATCACCTTTGGGGAGAATATGGATTGGGAAGAAGAATAGGGAATATATTAGGGTTCTGGAAATGTCCCAAATCCTGATCCCTACACTTCACAGGTATATTCGTATATAAGAATCCACACTGTATATTTCAGATTTGCACACTTTGTTCTATGTAAATTATACTTTAATTAAAAAGAAAGAAAAAAGTACTTATCTTTTAGAGATACATGCTGACAAGTTCCATGGAAAACATATGTGGGATTTGCTTCCAAATAATCCAGAGTAGAAGAAAGGGAAGTAGGGAGGCATAAAGATGAAACAAGATTGGCCATTAGATAATTATTGAAGCTGGATGATGGTTACGTGGAGTTCATTATACTAGCCTCTCCACTTCCGTATACATTTAAAATATTCTATACTAAGAAAAATGCAAATTCATTTTAACTCCACCAGGCTGGAACACTTGAGAGACTGACTGAAAAATACAGGCAATGGAAACAGGCACACTCAATTTGAAAAGCAATTTGGCACTATCTTGCAAATGATGAAAGTATTTATGATAGAAAATATTTAGCCCAATAAATTTCCTCCTACATTTATACCCAAAATATATTCTTGCTCATGTACTACAAAAGACAAGATATGAATGTTCAAAAATAAAATCAGACAAAAATAAAAATAAAAACAACCAAAATATCCTTCCATAGGAAGAATGATAAATAAGGATAAATGAGTTCTGATGTATTCATATACGAACACTCTACAGCATGAAAATGAATGAGACAAACTTAAGTAGAACATGGATGAATTTCAAAAATATAGTTACTGAAAAAAGCAAATCATAGAAAAATAAAGCCCAAAACACAAAACTTAATACACTGCCTGGGGATATATACATATGGAACAATCTATGATTCGTATCAATGGAATGATCAACTCCTTGGGATGAGAGGAAGATGAGTGTGATAAACAGCACATAGGTTTTATCCTGTTTTTTAATCTGGGTAGTAAATACATGCATGATATGTGAATTTTTTCTTCATTTTATTGCTTTATATACGAATCAGATTAAATAATTACTATTTTATATGGATGATATGGCCCATAATAGAAAAATTAAAATTTATAAAAAAATTTCAGTAAATACTGAAAACAGTAATTGCATCTTCCTTTCTCAAACCAGGTATCATGGGACACAGCAAAAAGGGTATTTCCTTTAGAGTTCTGAATAATAACAACATACAGAGCCACCCATATTTTTTCCAACAGTATGTCACTCTTAAACTGTCACCCTTCTGTGTATTGTCTGGTTCACAGAATCTAAGCCCTTTATTCCATCTTTGCCCGAAGTACTATAGTGCAAGAAGCAGGCCTGTAAAAGAACAGAATATGGAAATTACCTCTATACCTAATTTCCAAGTTTGCCTATTATTTCATTTTAACAATGTCAGAGTGGCTAAATGGTTCCTGGAACTGTTAAGCTCTGATTAAGTTGTTAAGTCACAAGATGATTTTTAAAGCAGAATTTTCAAATCTTTGTAGAGTTTGCAAATCTTCAAAGTTTTTTGTTTGTAATCATTTTCTATTAATACAATGTAACAGGAATACATAGTATAAATTTCCTGATAATAGGAAGGAAAGGCCATTTTTTTAAAAGTCAAATGAAGAAAAATATTTGCCCTATAGCCTGAATCCATCATAAAATAGGGATCAAAGAGTATTGGTTCTCCTCCCCAACCACAAGGCTTTAGACAGAACCTACATTATCCAAATCGCAGGGATTATAAACATGGACTCAGAAATAAGACTGCATGGGTTCAAATCTCAGTTTAGCCATTTTCTAACTATGGGACTTGGAAGTTACTAAACATCTCTGTGTCTTGATTTTCCCACCTATAATATGGAGATAAGTACAGTCCTTGCCTCATTGAAATTTTATCACTATTAAATGAGATAATACATGCAAAGTATTTGGACTCTTGTCTACACACAATTTTTTAACTTTTTGAGATAATTTTAGATGAACATGCAGTTGTAAGAAAGAATACAGAGATATTCACACAAAGAACGATAAAAATAAGGCAATGAAAATCTATCTAGAATCCCTCTTAAAGTACTTAATCATTTTATTTTTCTTCACAACATTCCTTTGCAGAACAAAATATTTAAAAACATTGAGAGAAGAGGGAAATCAAAGATGTTAAGTAATTAGCTCAGTATTATAAAATGATAACTGTTAAAATCCCAGTTATTTTTTGCCTGCATATAATATGGGCTATAATTTTTAGTTCTAAAGGAAATCTTGAGAACTAGTTGTATTGACTAAATTAAGTTTGTTACACTTCTTATTCCACAGTCATGAAGATCCCAGTATCTGATGTTAAATTAAGAAGTTGAGTGATATTTGCTCAATTTTACAATGATATTTATTAAAGGGACTTGCAATAAATCAAAGACAAACTCTCTCATCTAATATTCTCTACTTCATTAAAATCACCATCAAATCGATTTCAACACCCTTTGAGCTAATATTTCATATCAGCAGTTCAGAACTTGAAGGACCATTCTCACATTTCAGCTTAAGTGTTTCCACTTGTGTAAGTGACAGCAATTTAAGGGAGGACAACAAAACACAGCATAGGACCCCATTCTGATTTCAGGGTCCCAACGCAGACCAAGGACAACCTCCAGCGAATGGGGCAAGAAGCTGTGTAAATTCCCCAGGCTCATCTAATGGAATCCTCTGAAGATTAGGAAGGAGACAGGGGACACCCAGGGAGGTGAAGGGACTCAATCAGTCACCCAGTTAGCTATTTGCAGATAGAGCCACAGGATAAACACCCAGGACATTGATCTCCACGTCTAAAACTCTACCACAATAGGATGCCCCACATTTCTTCAGATGATTTCAAGTGTAGTTTTAAAAACCTGCCAAATATATCTCAGTATCTGAGATCAGTCTAACAATTTCTTGCCTGGGCAAAGATTTTAAACTTACTTTGACAGACATCAAGGAGTCATCACTGCATGTCCTAGAGTGACATAACAATGTGATGAACAGACCTTTTTTCACAACCTCCTTTTCCTCTTTTCAGAATATATGGAGACAGTAGTTCTTATCTACTTAGGCTGCATCCACAAGTCAAACAGATATGGAGTTGACAGAAGACTATTATCGTAACAGCTTCGTCTGCAAGAGCTTGTAACCAAGTGTCTTTCCAGCAGGACTCTCTCTCCAAATACACGTACCTTCAACCACATTTAAGGCCAGTTTAAGAAAATAAGGGAGTCCTGATCATTTTCCTTTTAGAGAGCTTTCAGAAACTGTATTTTAATATAAGAAATAAAAACATTAGATAAGGTCTTTTTGCAAATCAAAAAAATCTATAGATAATAAAATCATGTTTTTGCCTATTTTCTGGAAAGGCTTATTTTTCTTCATAAGGTCACTTTAATGTAGTCAAAATAAAAAAACTTTCTGAACTTCATTTATTATTCTTCAATCACTTAAATATTTAAAATTCATTAAATGCAATGGTCATTAACCTGTAATTAGCAAGCACTCAATCCTAAGGCAAATATAAAATTCTGTACATGCAAAAGTATAATAGCCCTTACAGTAAAGTTTGACCCTATTTCTCCATAATATTTCAATCTAGAAATTGTTATATTTTGACTGAGTTCATCTGTCTTACGATACCATAGGTGAACCCCAGAAAATCGGGACCTAACCTATATAGAAATGCATTGTGACTGAACACCTTAGACGTATTATAATTTCTTTAGCTTAGTCAAAATAAATAGGAAGCCATCTGCTCCACACCAGGCTCTAAGCAGATGGTCTATTGTGCTCAACAGTAGCTGAACTTCAAAGACAACCTAAGGTAGCACATGTACTGTGATACTTCAATGTGGAGATCATAAAAGAGAGAAGAGAATAATAAAGTAGAATAATAAAATATACACTAAAGGTCTTAAGTCTGGTTCTTTTCACAAAGAAAATCCAATTCTGGAACCACAAACCTTGGCCTCAAACTCACAGAAAATTCCTAAAACCCACAGAACCCACAAAACCCTTCACTTATATTTTCCTCTTGTTCATTTTATTTTTTCCCATGTAAAACATTGTACTTTTGCAGCACATGGAAAATATTTTACTGGCTACTCAGATGATGGAATGCCAAATCTGAAAGTTCTTATATTTTTCTATCAGGACAATACCAAGTTAATTTTTTATCCAAGTATTTTGAAATAACCTTATAACTGTGTTTTTCAAAAAGGGGGGAGTAAAAAAATTTCATGAATAAAATATAGCAACAGGAATGAAATGAATCCCTTTACCACATTCCCTGAATTTCTTATTCCAAAACATGACTTTTATTTAACTGAGTTTTAGCCTCCTTTCATATTCAAAATCACAATGCTAAATTTAAAAATTCCATAAACTAGAAAAAGATTTAAGTTTAGTTGCCTTCAGATCCAAAAAAAAAAAAAAAAAAATTAGGAGAAACATTTCTTTTATCATTCAATTGTCCAGATGAAACAAAGAACTTAAAAAAAACATATATTAAGACTTCCATAGGAATGACCATTAAGGTAGATATTTGATCACAGAGATATAATTGTAAACAATTACCATACAATGTACCTTACTAGTACCAGGCCAACCAGTAGGACCTGCTATTTCTTATAACCTTCATTGCTTTGGACGTTTAGTTTTCTTACTCTTAGCAAAACACAAGGACTGACATTGAACTGTAAATTTCTAGAGTATAGACACACATTCTCTGTCTCCTCTCTGGTATCTAGTGAGCACCTTGCTCATGAGATTTAATAAACATCTATTAAATATACCTTTATTATATTTTAATAGTTTTAAAATTTATTTTAAAATAATTTTTTTAAATTATTTGTTTATTTAATAGTTTATATATTTTTAATGGCACATTTTGTTATACTATAACATTTTCACCAAGTTTCTAAGTTATTTTTATTCATACCATGTAAAATAAGGAAAAGGACTGCATGTGCTTACTATTAAAATTTTATATGACTATTTCAAATGACCTTCATTAACTGCTATTTTCAAATGTCATGTCCTCAGCAGGGCCTCCTTCACTTTATTTAAAATGCCTCTTCTTCCCTAATCACTCACTTTCTATCCCTTTCCTCTATGTTTTTCTTTATAGCACTTACCAAGCATTACCTGTCACATGATTGCTGCTTCTTTGCTAATTGTCTCTTTCCTCCATAAGAATATAAGCTCCATGAAGGGAGACACTTGTCTTTCATGCTTCTCTAATAATGCCAGTGCCTAGCACAGAACAGGTGTTAAAATTAAATGTACTGAAAATAAATCAAGAATCCCATCTGTCATTTGTACAACATCCCAGAAAATAAGATGTTGAGTCTCAGTGAAAGTAGGTGAATAATTTTCAACTAATTTCACCCTTTCTGCTTAGAGGATAGTGTTTCATGCACTATGCAGTTTTTCCTCCCACTTTTGTGCAGAAACACCTTAACCTTTTATTTAAGTGTCTCTGGTCCAAAAAACATTAAAATTGGGCAGCTCTTACTACTACATAGTGACTCGCTTCAGTTCTCTAAAGTAATTAGTACTCTGGTGATGAAATGTGTCTCTAGGATCAAAATTTTATAATGTTTTGACAGTTGGAATCTTACCAAGCATAAAATGAACCAATAAAAAATTCTTTCTTGTTATCATATTCCAGCACTAAAAAAAAAAAGTATTTTCAACATAACAGTAATAACTCTAAGAAAATAAAAAAACAGTGACCCCCTCAGATTCAAAGGGGAGGGTTTATATAGCATTCAAATAAAAAGAAGATTAATGTAAAATCTCTGAAAACTAAAAGCAGAAAGCAGGTTCTATTTAACAGGCAAGTGCGTCTCAATCACCTTGATTAGTAAAGCAAGATAATATGCATTAAAATCCTCATGCCAGTCAAAAACCTCATAAATACCATATTTTATTTTCAATCTTTAACTGTTTGATGATCATGCTATGTTTAATGTTTTCAAATAGTCCTTTAGGAAAATTGTTTTTATTTTATATAATTTGCCCCTTCCATCCTTCCATCCCCACCAAATATGCATGACCCTGATGGCATTTCAAAAGCTGGGCAAAGAATTCAGTTATATCAGTGGAGGCCATATGTTTTCCTAAGTAACAAAACTACAATTTGAAATTTAATTTTTACATATATTGAAAAGTCAAAACACATAAAAGTTCTAAGCATCTCTATGAATCCAAACATATTTTCAAGAATATCTGCATTATTTCAGCCCAAATAAAACGTACGCCCTTATGAGCTGTCTTTTTGTAGCTGAACATTAATTTGCTTATATTTTATTCTGAAATATTCATGATTTATCTGAAGGATTTTTACAATTCATTTCCTAAATGTATGCACTGGCATCAGGTAATAGGTTCCAATGAACCCCTTTTTGATATTTGGCACTCATTCATTAGCTTCCCGGAATTTTTAACAAGCCAAAAAGCATGTTAAAGAAATTACTAGAAATGTACTTTACATTATGGCATCCCATTTACCACCATAAAATTTGAATTTTCTGTATAAATAATGCAGTAACATGAGTTAAGCTATGTGGTATAGAGACATGAACACTTTTGGTATGTGGTAGAATTTGAGGTATAATACAGGCACACCTCAATGCATGAATTGTAACTGTACCTCTCCTACAATGAAATGCCATGCTTATAAACGGATTATTTTTTAATGATTAAGCTAACAAGTACTGAACTTTTAACCTATATGGGTTTCATAATTACACAGCTTGAAATCCTCATCAAAAAATCTGTCTGCTCCTGAAATTCAAATCATTTTATAATCTTGAATAATGCATGGCAACTCTACAGGAATTAAAACATTTCATAAAAGTAAAAAATTCACAACCCTTTTTTTTTTTAAATTTTTACAAGGGCATAAAGCAACAGCAGTAAATTAGTTGTCATTTCCTTCTTAGACTCTCCAGCCCAACCCCTTCCTACCACATACCACATCTCTCTAACAAGAGGTATCTTATTTATCTAATTTCTTTTTACATAAATTATGCAATGCATATGACTTTGTGGTGCATAAACTTTTTGCATGAGAAGTGCACATACAGTCCAGGAGAGTTCTAAAAAATACAATCATCGAAAAAACAACCCTATTTCTAAGCATAATGGTTATAAACTCTGACTTTGGAGATTAACAGTCTGGGTTTCGTACCTGGCTCAGCCACATACTTGCTCTGTGATATTGGATAAACCACTTAATTCTGTTTTCTAAGCCTTAGTTTTCTCATCTGTAAAAATGGAGATAATAAAATTTCACTGGGTTATTCTAAGATTCAATGAAATGACAATACAGGTAAATGATTTTATTACTGTGCCTCATAATTTGTATGCCCTCAATAAGGTAAAATACATATTTTTAGCATCACAGATAACATTCTAACACTTTTGTAACTTACTCTATTTTCACGTTGCAAAATACTTTCTTAGTAGAAGACATCCCAAAATACATTATTTTTCAGATACATAACCATCTGAGTAAGAAACCAGCTCAGCACACTCCATTAACATAATCACTGACTTATGATAATTTGTTGAATTTATATTTATTTTCTTTCTTCAACAAATAGAACTGGGAAAACTGGATATCCACCCACAATAGAATAAAGATAGACTCCTATCTCACACCATACTCAAAAATTGACTCAAAACTGATCAAAGACATCAATGTAAGAAACAACACTGTAAAACTCCTAGAAGAAAACATAGGGAAGCATCTTCAGGACCTTATGTTAGGCAATGTTTTCTTAGACATTATACCAAAATCAAGAGCAACAAAAGAAAAAAATTAGTGAATGGGACTTCATCAAAATTGAAATCTGTTGTGTAAAGGACTTCATCACGAAAGAAGAAGATAACGTACAGAATGGGAAAAAATATTTGGAAATTACATACCCAATAAGAGTTTAATGTACAGAACATACAAAGGAATCTACTACTCAACAACAAAAAGACAAATAACCCAATTTTAAAATGGGCAAAAAACTTGAGTAGAAATTTTTCCAAAGATATACAAATGGCCAAAAAGCACAAAAGAAAAAATTTGTGAATGGGACTTCATCAAAATTAAAATCTATTGTGTAAAGACTTCATGATGAAAGAAAAAGATAACATACAGAATGGGAGAAAATATTTGGAAATTACATACCCAATAAGAGTTTAATGTGCAGAACATACAAAGGAATCTACTACTCAACAACAAAAAGACAAATAACCCAATTTTAAAATGGGCAAAAAACCTGAGTAGAAATTTTTCCAAAGATATACAAATGGCCAAAAAGCACATGAAAAGATGCTCAATATCATCAGCCATTAGATAAATGCAAATCAAAATCACGAGATACTATTTCATACCCACCAAAATTGCTACTATTAAAAAGGAAGAATGGACATTTACAACTGTTAGAGGGTAGGTGGGGAAATAGGAGCAATCATCTATTGTTTGTGTGGGTATATAAAATAGTGAAGACACTGTGGAAAATAGTTTTCCAGTTCCTCATAAAGTTAAGTATAAAATTACTACATGGTCCAGCAATTCCACTTCTACAGATAAACCCAAAAGAATTCAACATAAGAACTCAAACAGATGTCTACAAACTGAAGTTCATCATGGCATTACTGACAATCATCAAAAGACGGAAGCACCTATATGTCCAGCAATAGATGAATGGGTAAACAAAATGTGGCATATATACAAGATTGAATATTATTTAACCATAAAAAGGAATGCAATCCTGATATATGCAACAACATGGATTAACCTGAAGACACCATACTTAGTGAAATAAGCCAGACACAAAAAGACAAGTAACATATGATCTCACGTATGTCTATATTATGTGACATAATTAGAATCAACCAATTCATAGAGTTAGAAACCAGAATACCAGGAGCTGTGGAGGGGGAGGGAATGATAAGTAAGGTTGAATGGGTACAGAGTTTCTGTTCGGGGGTGTTGGGTAATTTTTGGTATTGGATAATAGTGATGATAGTAACAACACCATGAATGTAATTAACAGTGCTGAATTACATATTTGAATGTGGCTAAAGGGGAAATTTTAAGTTTTATATATGTTACTAGAATAAACATTTTTAAACACCATTGGACTATGCAACACAAACAGTGAATCCCAATGTAAACTATGGACCACAGTTATAGTATAATTATAACGATATTATTTCATCTATTGTAACAAAAGTATCACACTAATGCAAAGTGTCAATGGAAAAAACTGGGGGGTAATGGTAGGTAGCGGGCAGTATATGGGAACTCTTTATGTTCTGCATGATTTTTCTGTAAACCCACTGCTTTCTTCTAGTAAAAAAAAAAAAATGTAATTGTTCAGCATTAGAAGAATACTTAAAACAGAACATTTAGCCTATATTTTAAATATTATAACTAAGATACTGGCAGTGCCCCAAAATAAGCGGTGGGAGAACAAAGCAGATGCCAGGTTTTATGCAAGATTACAGCTCTAGATCTAAAGTACAGTGGAAAGAGGTATTTTTAAACAATGATTTGGCTGAAAGATTAATCAACTAGACGTCATAATAAAAGATTATATGTCAAAAATTCAGCCCAGAGGTGCATTCTTCTTACATGGAGACAGTATCAAATTTTTAAAAATCTATGTTATTTGTTTTATATAGATTGTACTACTATCAAAATAGGGCTCAGAGTATTCTAGCTATAATTACTTACATTGCACAAAATTTAAATTTTCAAATAAATTTATAGCTAAAATTAATATTTTTTTTCAAAATTTCAATGTATCATGTTTACTTTTGGTGACATTAGACTATCAGATACTATAGTTGAATAAAAGAAGCAGCTTTCTAGTTTTGGAAAAATTTAAACAATATGTTGAATGAAATTACCAGGAAACAGACTCCCCTGAGTATTCATTTCAATAAACCTGATTTTCCATTTCAGCTTCTGACTTCCAAAGAACAGTAAAGATTTAAACAAGCAACCTAACATTTTTAATATTCTACCTTTATTTGAATATTCATTTCAAATATCAAGATAGCAAGAAATATAAAAGGTCTCAATCTAGTTTTTCTTGAACATGCCAACTTGATCAATTTTCTCCTTGTGTATATATACACAAAAGATACTAAAGTTTAAAATTAACTTGGCCAACCAAAAGTTGCATTCCATATTTTAACACATTATATATGAGCACAAGATTCATCTCAGATTGAAGTCTCTGTCAAGTGCAAAATATTTCACCCATTATATTCAGTCATGTCAGCTAAACACTTAACTTCCTTAAATAGAAGTTTCCATTTGGGAATGAGACATCTAAATAGTTAGAGGATTTACGCCTTTGACATTAGGACTCCCCAAGGAAATGTCAACATTATTTTATCATTTTCTTTCACTTTCTTATTCATACTATTCATTGCCGCTTGTTTTATTTTTAGTTGACTCACGGTACTCTTTTTTTCCCTAATCTCAGCACACTGAATCTGCAAATTATTTATTTCTCTAACCAGTCATATTTACCTTCCCTCCCCACCTCAACACTTACTCCATTTTTTTTACAAATCCTTCTGGTGTTTTTCCCTCACTTAACTTCCAATATTCTCAAATACAGTAAAATATTCCCTCTAGTTATTGGGAAGTTAAGAGGCAAATTATACAGTTACCCCCCAAAAATCTGATTTTAACTGTCATGTAGCTACTTCAAAAAAGAGTGATCCATGATTTAAATGTCACAAAGTAAAGGATCACTGTCTTTATATTACTTGGGTATGAAATGTGCTGCCTACATCACAACAAATAAATTCCAGTATCCAGGGTGTGTGTGTACCTACCATCTCAATGAACAAGCAATAAATCCCCATTCTATTACTCAAAGTAAGAATGAAGTCCTGAGGCATGCGACAACACTGATGAACCTTGAGAAAATAGTACTAAGTGAAATAAGTCAGACAGAAAGGACAAACATCACATGATTTCACTAATATGAACTAAGTGTAATATGTAAACTCATAGACATAAAATCTAGAATATAGGTTACCAAGAGAAAGAATGCAGCTAAAGAATGGGGAGCAATTGCTTAATATGTGCAGAGTTTTTTTAACCAGCTTAAATTTAAACATTTGGCAATGGATAGAGATGACAATAGCATATTATCAGGAATGTAAGTAGTAATGCTAAATTGTCTGTGAATGTGGTAGAAAGGGGAAGTTTAGAGTCATGTATGTCACCAGAAGGAACATTAGAGGTTAAAATATGGGAATGTGTAGCACAGTGAAGCTTGTGGTAGACAATGTCTGTGATTAACACTGCAAATATTAAAAAAAGTTCTTTCATGCACCAGAACAAATGTACCACACTTTTACAAAGAGTTAATAACAGAGTGGGGTATGAGGGGGGAAATGTACCTATTGCAAGCTATGGATTACAATTAACAGTGATATCTTAATATTCTTTCATCAACACAAATGTACCACCTTAATACGAGGGGCCAACAACAGAGAGCATAAGGGGTATAGGGTGTTGGGTTTTCTTTTTTATGTCTACTTTGTATATTTCTTTCTGGAGTTATGAAAATGTTCTAAAAGTGCTTATAGTCATGATTGCACAATATGTGATGACACTGTGAGCCACTGATTGTATACTTTGGATGGATTAAATGGTATGTGAATATATCACAATAAAATTTGCATTAAAAAAAAAAAAAGCCTTCTGCTCCCAACTAGAGACCCAAGCCTCCTTGGGAATCTTTGCACTGCCCCTACTATACCAGGGATGCCTAGACACCTCTTTATTATTTGGGTAAGGATTAGGATATGTCAAGCCAAGGGCTCCATCTTTTTTTAAATGGAGATTTGCACAACTCTGATAATAAAATTTCTTCACTAAGGGGAGGCTGGAGTAAGATCAGATCACTATCTCACACAGTGGGGAATTATTTTGAAGATCACTACTTCACTCTGAGTTCTATCAAACTTCTTAAACTCCCCTGAGGTTGTTTTTGTTTTGTTTTGTTTTTTATTTCTTTGCTTTAAATAAAATCTCCTGGTTCCTTGACATGAATAAGATTGGTTCCAGTTGAATGGAAATCTCAACATTTCAAGGTTAGCACCAAATGTTTCTTCCATGTTGTTAGGATAAAAATCAGGGAAACTAGATCAAGAAGAGATCATGTGAAAAATAGCCTCCAGTGATCCTCTGTAAAAGTACACAGACTTAACACTACTTACATTTTCAGTATTTACAGAGGAGGAAAACAGAACTTTTCTGATAGCCCAGTCCCTGGAGTACTGGCTGTCAATATATTGGTTTTGAAATAATGAATATGGGAAATATTCAAAGCATGACAACCAAATTAATTTAATAACTAAATATAAAATTACTACTTCTAAAGAAAAGTGAGTCACATATCATAAAGCCATGGCTATTAAAGAATTTTAAATAAAACATATAATTCTCACCAAATGGTAAAGTTTTAAACTAATCTTACCTTTTAAATCTGTTATGCACATCAAATAACTGAAATATACATTTTAACCCTACATGTTTTAAGAGGCTTAATTCTTTCACTAACAATCAAAGATTTCTGACCCTAAAAAGCTAAGTAACTTGGCAAAACCAAGAACAAATTTTGGAAATCTTTTCAAATTAGAGATAGTGTGATGTATGGAACTGAACTAGGTAAGGACAAATATCTGTTAATCAAATGGGAATAAAGAGGAGCTAAAAAAAAAAAGGAGTCAAAAGATCTATGAAAACGGGTAACAGTTGAGAAAATATAATATTTAAGTCACAGGAAAATCCAACAAACAGGCTTAAATCTAGAGAAATATACATTTTATACAATTGCTGTCCCAAGTGAGAATGGACTTCAGAGTTGATTAAATCCACTAGCTCTGATGTATGTCCCTGAAATTCCTTAGGCTCTGCTCTCCCTTCTTGATGACTTCTACCTCCTGCTGGAAGCTCAATGGCTGCAAAGTTTCTACACCTCAGAGAGAATAAAATTCAGAGGAAAGCCCACCCACAAGACAAAGAACTTTTCCAGAAAGCCTCAGCAAACCTCTCCTTGAGAATCTCTGGTACAAACCGAATCATGTGACTAGTTTTGAAGCAATTACTGGCAAGGGGACTGGAACAGAGATGAAGGCTTAACCAGACTCATCTTCACAGGTGGCTGGTCAGATGGACTAAGGCATATGGGCTGCATTCGGAAGGGAGAAATACATGAACAAAACTGGAGTTATCCTAGGAAAGAGAAAGAGGAGAATGGAAAGTAGGCAAGCAAACAGCACTGTACCATAGTAGGCTACATAGGCCAACCCTATAAACCCAGACTGAAATATCTAACTTACAGACTGACAGTTGCCTACAGAGATCAATTCAAACTTCTAATCAAAAAGAATTCCTACCAAACGTTTGCATAAATATTCTCAGTGACTAAGAATTCATGCTTTACAAAGTAGCCTGTGCTTCACTGAAGAGCTATGCATTATATTGAAAGATACTTCCTTGAAACTTGTGTTCATTGACCCAACTTCTTGAAACAATGGGAAATGAATTTATTCTTCCTTTCCTATGATCATCCAAATATTTAAGGATACTTAGAAGGTTCCGTCACTCAACTGCAGCCCTAGGCTCCTGAGTCTTAGCAATATTAGATAATTTAATTTTTAAATAAATTAACCAAGAATTTTATAAAATTTCCATTTAAAAGGTGGGTTATTGAAAACAATTATGCAATCATGGTAGGTTCATTTCAAACTCATTTATTTCAAACTGGTGCACAGTAGCACAGTAGCTACAGTAAAGTAGCAGTCTAGAAAATCAAGTTCTATACTTGTTGCCAGTTAAGAAGTATGAGGTTCTATAACTATATATATAAATTTTTTTCAGATGGTTGGGCTATTATAATCATTTCAAATCATATAATTTTGTAGTCTTTCTAGTCTGTTTATGGTTAAGTATTGTGTAAATACGTGTTTCACATATATTTTGAGTTGAGAATAATAAAGACATTGTGTCTGCACAGGCTTCTATGTTACTTTACTCCTCTGATTAAAGTCTACACAGAGACTTTCTTCTTTATTGCTAAGGAAAACGTCATTTGATCCTTCAAAATTCATTCATAACATCAAAAGAAGGAAAGCTAAAAAAGATACCTTAAGTTATGTAAAAGCAATAAATATAAATTTCAGTAATCCTGCCAAAATTCTGTAAGTGAAGCTTCTATTCCTTTCATGAGGAAAGTACACTTTAATTTTAAACAGAAGAATACAGACTTTTAGAATTTTTTAAAGCTACAATTTAAAAGCCTAGGTTTCAAGAAACCAAACATCCTTATTTAGTGAAAAACTGTTTAGAAATGTAAGACGTTCATATGGAATTTGGAACAAGTTACCTCAATAGGAATAGTTTGATTCCAAGAACAGCCTCTCAAAAAGTCCATTTGATATACAATGTAACTAATGAATAATATCAAGTGTATTTAAGCCCTGGAAAAAGAAAAATTAGCACAGTAAAAAACAATAATTAAAATTAATTGTACATGGCTAGTACCAGAAAATTATGGAAAAGCAAAGCATCTATTGGAGAAAGTATGAAGGAACTACCTGGCTTCTTGTTTAACTTTCAAGGGTCACAAATATCCCTGTTGTTGGCCTCTCTTTTTTATTCCCAGTTATTCAGCTGCTTTACTTTTCATAATTTCCTTAATTTGGGGGATCTCTCCCACCCCATGGCAAACACACACACCCCTAGAAGCACCCCACTCCTGATCATTCAGAGGAAGAACAGGTAGTGAACACATACACACAGATGTCTCAAGGTTCAGAGTCTTGGGACACTCTGGGTAACTTTCCCTGCAGTATGGTTTATGCTATCCTTGGCTTGTTTGTACACAAGCTCTGATGTCCTTTCTTCTCACCCACTGCATTCCTAAGGGTAAATTCAATCCTCTTTTCAGTAACTTACCCCTTTCTATAAGCCTCGCTGCCTCCCTTCTTGACCAGCTAAAGAGGTTTCTTCTTTCCTGAACACCTCATTGCATGGCAAGAAAAGTAGAGTGTCCTTTTGACATAACCAGCCAACTTCCAACCACTCTTGCATTCCCCCTCCTGGCTTTTCTGTAGGCATCTCATGCACTGTGTGAAAATGCATAATTCAGGATCACTGCGACAAGGGATAAGAAAAAAACCGATATATTCATTACATGATAATTCAAAGTGGGACCACACACTTTATGTCATTCAATCCTCCAACCAATCCAGTTTGGTTAGTGAGACAGGAGTAGCTGATTCTATAAATGAATGAACTGAGGTCAGAGAGATTAAAAGAATAAACAGAAAAAACTGAGCTCAAACTACCAAAGCCCAGTGTTCTGCCACATAATACTCTACATTATTCCCTTAGTGAAGCTGATTTCGGCTATGTGAGTGGAGAAATGCAATCTAATTAAATCAATATACCCTTATGTATTGATGGTGAAATACCCAATGTGCACCTGGAGGCATATGAATTTTTAAGAGAGAATGTTTTATAACTAAATAGCTTTCTTTTTGGTGTAATTTCAGGTATTATAATGAAAGTGAAATTTATGAGTCGTATAGGTAAAAAACTGATATATTTAAAATAATAATAACACTAATCCCATACTTCTTGGGCATTGATATACCCATAAAAACAGCTTCCAAGGAAGCTAATGTGAGAGAAAATGGGTAGAACGGGGTCCAATAACATAACATGCAGCTGAAGGCATGCTGTAAGGTTAAAACGTTCATTGATGTTTTTTGCAAATTATTACATTTGTAGCTCTAAGTAAAGCACTATTGCAATCTCCAATTTTATTGCCTCTTCCTCTCCAACCAAACTTATATACTTGAAGAAAACACGTTCTTTTGTTTTACTCTTCATTCTACTCAGATGCCTGGCTAAATTAATAGCACCACTAAACTTATTAATCTCTTTTCTCTCCAGCATGTGATGAAATATTCGTGTCACAGATGGGCACAAAAAAACATGCACATTCAGGGTGAGCAAACACACACGTAAACTATAGCTGGCAACCAACTGAACTGCAGGAGGCACCAGGGAGAATGTACTTGACATCACCATCATAACAATTACTTTGGTTTAAATTCCTGTCTCCCAACACCATTTGTCTTTGCCATGGTAAGGTCACACAGGCATGTAGTCCAAAGAGCTCCTCTGGGGTAGAAACGTGCCTACAAACTGACTTCTAATAAAATATTAAAAGAAACAACAAAATTCACTGGGATAAACAGATATTAGAAATCCTGAGTGCTAGTTTCAACTCTATCAATAAAATTAAATGTTTATTAAACACCAACCTACAGGTAAGTAGTCCAAGGGTTAAAAAGTGCTTTAAAAATCCATCTAAGTCCTAAAAGAGTATCTAAGACATTTGGAAAGACAAAATTAAGACTAAAAACTTTAACAATAATCAAGTTCTTAAGAAACATTTCAAGACAGTCATTGATTAATGTTATTAGGCAAAAAATATATCAAAGAAAAAAATACTCTATTTGTGTCAGGAAGATGGTGGACTAGAGAACTACAGAACTCAGTTCATCTTCTAGGCCAGCTAGTAAACAGCCAACAACAGTCTGAAACAACTGTTCAGAGGTTCAAGAAGCCAGAAGAATGCTATGTATCAGGCAGGAAAGGGAGGAGTGAAGAGACTGATAAGCTATGGTAAGCAGCTGTTAAAACCCTCCATGCTGCTGAGGGTAGCACCCATTGCTGACTCTCACCACAAACCCCCTTAGGATCTGGTCCCTGGCTGGAAATAAAAGTCTTCTTTACCAAGAAAACAGGGGAAGGGGCAGTGCCAAACACTGAATATGGCTTTGGTTTATCGAAATCAGATGGCTGGGTTCCAGCTATGAAGGCAGCTACATTTCCAACCTGTCCAGGATAAAAAGCAGCAGGCAACCTCCGTTTTAACCTCACCCTCAACAGGGTGGTTTAAAGACACAGTGCCTTCTTAGGGCTATGGGGAACAGTTTGCCAAAGCACAGTTCTTCTCCGAGAAAGTAGGGTGTGGACACAGCCCAGCACTCTTTACAGCTTTCCATTAGAGAATTCAAATCTCTAGGTCTTAGCTCTAAGCTACGGTTTCAACCTGACCTGGACAAAAGCAGCTGGGAGCCTTTGTTTCAATCTCTCCCCCAAGAGCAGCAGAGTCGGTTCAGACTTAGAGGCATATCACCATCTCAGGACTACGGGGAACAGTTTGTTGAAGGTGCCATCTGATGGGCAGGTCAGGAAAGCAGATTCAGGGAACCTTCAAAAAGAAGCTTGGCATCTTTCCAGGTCTCCTTCCCAGGGTACTCTGGAACTACACCCTCTTCATGGGCCCCTGGATCTGTTTGACTGGGAAATAAAGACTAAGAAAATCCTCTCCAGAATGACTCTTCACCCAGAATTTGCATTCCTGGCAAAATAGGCTAGAGATAAAGAAAGGAGTGTTAAAAAAAATAAAATAAAAAACTGCCAAGTCAAATAAAACACTAATGGAACAGATCAACATTCTCAGAGAAGGAAGAGGGAAAAGTAAGTTTCTCCCAGAGGTAAAACAATTGCACAAAGAATGCACTATCAAAAACTGTACTGTATATCCAAGGCAAGAATCAAACGTATAAGAGAGGAAAGAAATCCAATCACTTGAACAAGAGCCATTCTAAATGTCTAGAATACGTTGAACCAGGTGTCAAAGAAGTATGTTAGCACAAAGCCAATCAACTAGAAACTCTTAGGCAAGAGATAGAAACTGATCTCCAGCATAAACTCAGTAAGATAATCATATGCCTAGACATCAGGAAAAAAAATTGCAAGCTATATATACTAAGAGATAGGAAGATATGGCTCAAAAAACAAATTCAACTTCATAGGAGACTCAGAATTTGGAACAACCAGAGGTGTTCAAACAAATCTTCTAAATCAATTAAAGGGGATGAATGAATATATGGCTAAAGAGATAAAGGGTATTAAGATGATTATATGAATACTAAGAAGAATCTGAAAATATAAAAAGAAACGGAGCAGAAATAATGGGAATGAAAGACAATAGAAGAGACTAAAAACATACTAGAGGCAAACAATAGCATATCTGAACACACAGAGAAAGAATCCACGAGTTGGAAGACAGGACAGTTGAAATCTTACAGACAAAAGAACAGCTAGAGAAAAGACTGGGGAAAATAGAGCAGTGCCTCTGGGATTTGAATGATAGGAAAGAGAGCAAAAACATACGCGTCATGAGTATCCCCGAAGGAGAAGGGAAGGGAAAAGGGCCAGAAAGAATATCTGAGGAAATAACAGCCAAAAATTTTCCAACTCTTATAAAGGACATAAATATACATATTCAAGAAGCACAACATATGACAAGCAGAATAATCCTCAAGACTTACTCCAAGTCATACCAATTAGAATGTCAAATGCCAAAGAAAAGGAGAGAATCCTAACAGCAGCAAGAGAAACAAGATTCATCACATACAAGGGAAACACAATAACAGTATATGGACAAGAAGTCACTGATATGATATATTTAAGATAACATTTAAGAAAATGAAAGAGAAAAACTTCCAGCTAAAAATCCCTGACCCAGCAAAACTGTCCTTCAAAAATGAGGCAGAGTTTAAAATATAAACAGATAAACAGAAACTGAGAGAGTTTATCAACAAGAGACCTGTCCTACAAGAAATACTCAAGGGAATTCTGCAGGCTGAATGGAAAAGACAGGAAAGAGAGACTTGGATGAGGGTGCTGAAAACAAGAGTATCAGTAAGGATAACTAAAAGGATAAAAAGACAGACAATAAAATAAAAGATATGACATATAAATGGCTGAGATGAGTATTGCCTTTGCAACAACACTGAATATTAGTGGTTTAAACTCCCCAACCAAAAGCAAAGACTGTGAGAATGGATAAAAAATGATCCAACTGTATGACGTTTACAAGAAACTCACCTTAGAGACTTCCTGGAAGATGGCGGCTTAGTAAGACGCGCGGATCTTAGTTTCTTCTCCAGGACACCTACTAGGGGAGTAGAAACGATACAGAAAGCGCCCAAAGCCACAACAGAGATAAAAAAGACAGCGTACCCCATCCTGGAACGGCTGGCTGGCTGAGAGAAGCAGCTCGGGTGAGATCGCCGAGGCGCGCGGGCCTTACCGGGCGGGGTGGCAAGCGGCCGGAGTTACTCCCTTCCCCCTTCCCAGGCCGGCTGGGAGAATTGGAGAGGCGGTCCCCTGAAACAAAGACGGCTGGCGCCCACACCACGCGCAGCCCCCGGACCAACTGAGAGAATTGGATTGGAAACCCCCAGGCCGCGGAGAACGGTGACGGGTGGGGGAGGCCCCTTCCAAACCCGTGACTCCCGGGGAACGTGCACTCTCTCGGGCGGGCCGCTGCCGCTGGCGCCCTCCCGCCACGCTTGTTGCCCAGGGCCGACTAGGAAATTCGGACGGGCTCTTTCCCTGGCTGCGGCGACCAGCAACCCTCTCTGCGTTCGGACCCCGGGCCGGCTCAAGCCGTTTCGGCTAGCGAACCCCCCGGACGGCGAGAGTTTTCCAAAGTTTAAGGTCCCACAGCACCTTTTACTGGTGGGACCTGCAGACAAACGTGTGCCACGAGCGCCACCTACTGGGCAGGATAAGAAAAACAGAACCCAGAGATTTCACAGAAAAATATTACAACCTTGCTGTGTCCAACACCAAGAGAAATCTGAATAAATGCCCAGACGCCAGCAGCAGAAGATAACTGTCCACGCTCAAAAGATTGAGAATATGGCCCAGTCAAAGGAACAAACCAATAGCTCAAATGAGACACAAGAGCTGAGACAACTAATCCTGAATATACGAACAGAAATGGAAAACCTCTTCAAAAATGAAATCGATAAATTGAGGGAGGACATGAAGAGGACATGGGCTGAACATAAAGAAGAAATAGAAAAACTGAAAAAACAAATCGCAGAACTTATGGAAGTGAAGGATAAAGTAGCAAACATAGAAAAAATAATGGATAGCTACAATGATAGATTTAAAGAGACAGAAGATAGAATTAGTGATTTGGAGGATGGAACATCTAAATCCCAAAAAGAAACAGAAACTATCGGGAAAAGAATGGAAAAATTTGAACAGGGTATCAGGGAACTCAAGGACAATATGAACCGCACAAATATACGTGTTGTGGGTGTCCCAGAAGGAGAAGAGAAGGGAAAAGGAGGAGAAAAACTAATGGAAGAAATTTTCACTTAAAATTTCCCAACTCTTATGAAAGACCTAAAATTACAGATCCAAGAAGTGCAGCGCACCCCAAAGAGATTAGACCCAAATAGGCGTTCTCCAAGACACTTACTAGTTAGAATGTCAGAGGTCAAAGAGAAAGAGAAGATCTTGAAAGCAGCAAGAGAAAAACAATCCATTACATACAAGGGAAACCCAATAAGACTTTGTGTAGATTTCTCAGCAGAAACCATGGAAGCTAGAAGACAGTGGGATGATATATTTAAAATACTAAAAGAGAAAAACTGCCAACCAAGACTCCTATATCCAGCAAAATTATCCTTCAAAAATGAGGAAGAAATTAAAACATTCTCAGACAAAAAGTCACTGAAAGAATTTGTGACCAAGAGACCAGCTCTGCAAGAAATACTAAAGGGAGCACTAGAGTCAGATACAAAAAGACAGAAGAGAGAGATATGGAAAAGAGTGTAGAAAGAAGGAAAATCAGATATGATATATATAATACAAAAGGCAAAATGTTAGAGGAAAATATTATCCAAACAGTAATAACACTAAATGTCAATGGACTGAATTCCCCAATCAAAAGACATAGATTGGCAGAATGGATTAAAAAACAGGATCCTTCTATATGCTGTCTACAGGAAACACATCTTAGACCCAAAGATAAACATAGGTTGAAAGTGAAAGGCTGGGAAAAGATATTTCATGCAAATAACAACCAGAAAAGAGCAGGAGTGGCTATACTAATATCCAACAAATTAGACTTCAAATGTAAAACAGTTAAAAGAGACAAAGAAGGACACTATATACTAATAAAAGGAACAATTAAACAAGAAGACATAACAATCATAAATATTTACGCACCGAATCAGAATGCCCCAAAATACGTGAGGAATATACTGCAAACACTGAAAAGGGAAATAGACTCATATACCATAATAGTTGGAGACTTCAACTCACCACTCTCATCAAGGGACAGAACATCTAGACAGAGGATCAACAAAGAAATAGAGAATCTGAATATTACTATAAATGAACTAGACTTAATAGACATTTATAGGACATTACATCCCACAACAGCAGGATACACCTTTTTCTCAAGTGCTCATGGATCATTCTCAAAGATAGACCATATGCTGGGTCACAAAGCAAGTCTTAACAAATTTAAAAAGATTGAAATCTTACACAACACTTTCTTGGACCATAAAGGAATGATGTTGGAAATCAATAATAGGCAGAGTGCCAGAAAATTCACAAATACGTGGAGGCTCAACAACACACTCCTAAACAACGACTGGGTCAAAGAAGAAATTGCAAGAGAAATTAGCAAATACCTCGAGGTGAATGAAAATGAAAACACAACATATCAAAACTTATGGGACGCAGCAAAGGCAGTGCTAAGAGGGAAATTTATTGCTCTAAATGCCTATATCAGAAAAGAAGAAAAGGCAAAAATTCAGGAATTAACTATCCATTTGGAAGAACTGGAGAAAGAACAGCAAGCTAACCCCAAAGCAAGCAAAAGGAAAGAAATAACAAAGATTAGAGCACAAATAAATGAAATTGAAAACATGAAAACAATAGAGAAAATCAACAAGGCCAGAAGTTGGTTCTATGAGAAAATCAATAAGATTGATGGGCCCTTAGCAAGATTGACAAAAAGAAGAAGAGAGAGGATGCAAATAAATAAGATCAGAAATGGAAGAGGAGACATAACTACTGACCTCACAGAAATAAAGGAGGTAATAACAGGATACTATGAACAACTTTACGCTAATAAATACAACAATTTAGAGGAAATGGACGGGTTCCTGGAAAGACATGAACAACCAACTTTGACTCAAGAAGACATAGATGACCTCAACAAACCAATCACAAGTAAAGAAATTGAATTAGTCATCCAAAAGCTTCCTAAAAAGAAAAGTCCAGGACCAGATGGCTTCACATGTGAATTCTACCAAACGTTCCAGAAAGAATTAGTACCAATTCTCTTCAAACTCTTCAAAAAAATCGAAGTGGAGGGAAAACTACCTAATTCATTCTATGAAGCCAACATCACCCTCATACCAAAACCAGGCAAAGATATTACAAAAAAAGAAGACTACAGACCAATCTCTCTAATGAATACAGATGCAAAAATCCTCAATAAAATTCTAGCAAATCGTATCCAACAACACATTAAAAGAATTATACATCATGACCAAGTAGGATTCATCCCAGGTATGCAAGGATGGTTCAACATAAGAAAATCAATTAATGTAATACACCATATCAACAAATCAAAGCAGAAAAATCACATGATCATCTCAATTGATGCAGAGAAGGCATTCGACAAGATTCAACATCCTTTCCTGTTGAAAACACTTCAAAAGATAGGAATACAAGGGAACTTCCTTAAAATGATAGAGGGAATATATGAAAAACCCACAGCTAATATCATCCTCAATGGGGAAAAATTGAAAACTTTCCCCCTAAGATCAGGAACAAGACAAGGATGTCCACTATCACCACTATTATTCAACATTGTGTTGGAGGTTCTAGCCAGAGCAATTAGACAAGAAAAAGAAATACAAGGCATCAAAATTGGAAAGGAAGAAGTAAAACTATCACTGTTTGCAGATGATATGATACTATACGTCGAAAACCCGGAAAAATCCACAACAAAACTACTAGAGCTAATAAATGAGTACAGCAAAGTAGCAGGTTACAAGATCAACATTCAAAAATCTGTAGCATTTCTATACACTAGTAAGGAACAAGCTGAGGGGGAAATCAAGAAACGAATCCCATTCACAATTGCAACTAAAAGAATAAAATACCTAGGAATAAATTTAACTAAAGAGACAAAAAACCTATATAAAGAAAACTACAAAAAACTGCTAAAAGAAATCACAGAAGACCTAAATAGATGGAAGGGTATACCGTGTTCATGGATTGGAAGACTAAATATAGTTAAGATGTCAATCCTACCTAAATTGATTTACAGATTCAATGCAATACCAATCAAAATCCCAACAACTTATTTTTCAGAAATAGAAAAACCAATAAGCAAATTTATCTGGAAGGGCAGGGTGCCCCGAATTGCTAAAAACATCTTGAGGAAAAAAAACGAAGCTGGAGGTCTCGCGCTGCCTGACTTTAAGGCATATTATGAAGCCACAGTGGTCAAAACAGCATGGTATTGGCATAAAGATAGATATATCGACCAATGGAATCGAATAGAGTGCTCAGATATAGACCCTCTCATCTATGGACATTTGATCTTTGATAAGGCAGTCAAGCCAACTCACCTGGGACAGAGCAGTCTCTTCAATAAATGGTGCCTAGAGAACTGGATATCCATATGCAAAAGAATGAAAGAAGACCCATCTCTCACACCCTATACAAAAGTTAACTCAAAATGGATCAAAGATCTAAACATTAGGTCTAAGACCATAAAACAGTTAGAGGAAAATGTAGGGAGATATCTTATGGATCTTACAACTGGAGGCGGTTTTATGGACCTTAAACCTAAAGCAAGAGCACTGAAGAAGGAAATAAATAAATGGGAACTCCTCAAAATTAAACACTTTTGTGCATCAAAGAACTTCATCAAGAAAGTAGAAAGACAGCCTTCACAATGGGAGACAATATTTGGAAATGATATATCAGATAAAGGTCTAGTATCCAGAATTTATAAAGAGATTGTTCATCTCAACAACAAAAAGACAGCCAACCCAATTACAAAATGGGAAAAAGACTTGAACAGACACCTATCAGAAGAGGAAATACGGATGGCCAAGAGGCACATGAAGAGATGCTCAATGTCCCTGGCCATTAGAGAAATGCAAATCAAAACCACAATGAGATATCATCTCACACCCACCAGAATGGCCATTATCAACAAAACAGAAAATGACAAGTGCTGGAGAGGATGCGGAGAAAGAGGCACACTTATCCACTGTTGGTGGGAATGTCAAAGGGTGCAACCACTGTGGAAGGCAGTTTGGCGGTTCCTCAAAAAGCTGAATATAGAATTGCCATACGACCCAGCAATACCATTGCTAGGTATCTACTCAAAGGACTTAAGGGCAAAGACACAAACGGACATTTGCACACCAATGTTTATAGCAGCATTATTTACAATTGCAAAGAGATGGAAACAGCCAAAATCTCCATCAACAGAAGAGTGGCTAAACAAACTGTGGTATATACATACGATGGAATATTATGCAGCTTTAAGACAAGATAAACTTATGAACCATGTAATAACATGGATGGACCTAGAGAATATTATGCTGAGTGAATCCAGCCAAAAACTAAAGGACAAATACTGTATGGTCCCACTGATGTGAACGGACATTCGAGAATAAACTTGAAATATGTCATTGGTAACAGAGTTCAGCAGGAGTTAGAAACAGGGTAAGACAATGGGTAGTTGAAGCTGAAGGGATACAGACTGTGCAACAGGACTAGATACAAAAACTCAAAAATGGACAGCACAATAATACCTAATTGTAAAGTAATCATGTTAAAACACTGAATGAAGCTGCATCTGAGCTATAGGTTTTTGTTTTGTTTTGTGTTGTTTTGTTTTGATTTTACTATTATTACTTTTATTTTTTTCTCTATATTAACATTCTATATCTTTTTCGGTTATGTTGCTAGTTCTTCTAAACCAATGCAAATGTACTAAGAAATGATGATCATGCAGCTATGTGATGATGTTAAGAATTAATGACTGCATGTGTAGAATGGTATGATCTCTAAATTATGGGTTAATTTCTTTTTTTCTGTTAATTAAAAAAAAAAAAGAGAAGGGATAATTGGAGATGAAGGGATACAGACTGTACAACGGGACTGGATATAAAAACTCAGAAATGGACAGCACAATACTACCCAATTGTAATGCAATTATGTTAAAACACTGAATGAAGCTGCATGTGAGGTATAGGTTTTTTGTTTTTGTTTTTTTTGTTTTTTTTTCTATTATTGTTTTAATTCTTATTCTGTTGTCTTTTTATTTCTTTTTCTAAATCGATGCAAATGTACTAAGAAATGATGAATATGCAACTATGTGATGTTATTAAGAATTACTGATTGTACATGTACATTGAAATGATTTCTAATTGTTTTGTTAATTCTTTTTTTAATTAATAAAAAAAAAATAAATAAAAAAAATAAAAAATAAATAAAAAAAAAAAAGAAACTCACCTTAGACCCAAAGACACAAATAGGTTAACAGTGAAAGACTGGAAAAAAACATATTCCATGCAAACAGTAACAAAATGGAGCTGCAGTAGCTATAACTAATATCAGACAAAAAGACTTCAAATGCAAAACTGGAGACAAAAAAGGACTCTATATGTTAATAAAAGGGGCAATCCAAGAAGATATAAAAATCATAAATATTTATGCAGATAACAAAGGCGCCCAAATTTGTTGAGTTCAAACACTGGCAAAACTGAAGAAAGAAACAGACATCTCTACAATAATAGTTGGAGACTTCAATACACCACTCTCATCAACAGACAGAACATCTAGACAGAGGATCAGTAAGGAATAGAGAACTTAAATAATACAAAATATGCACTAGACCTAACAGATGTATACAGATCTTTATATCCCCAAAACAGCAGGATATACATTCTTCTCATGTGCTCATGGATCATTATCCAGGATAGACCACATGTTGGGTCACAGAACAAGTCTCAATAAATTTAAAAAGACTGAAATTATGCAAAGCACTTTCCCTGAATATAATGTAATGAAGATGGAAATCAGTAACAGAGAACTAGAAAATTCACAAATATATGAAAGGTAAACAACTTTAAGCAGTTAAACAGTTTAGCTGTTCCTCAGGAAGCTAAATGTAGAATTACCATATGATCTGGCAATCCCTCTACCAGGTATGTACCCAGAAGAATTGAAAGCAAGGACTCAAGCAGATATTTGCACACCCATGTTCATATTGGCATTATTCATAACTGTCAAAAGACGGAAGCAAACCAATGTCCATCAATCAGTGAACAGATAAACAAAATGTGGTATATACATATGATGGAATATTATTCAACTGTAGAAAAAGGAATGCAGTCCTGATGCATGTGACAGCTTGGATGAACCTTGAGGACATTATACTGAATGAAATACATCAGACACAAAAGGACAAATATTGCATGACTAATTATAATTGACAAAGGTATAGAGTTATAGTCTAGAATATAGGTTACAGGGAGAAAGATTGGGGATAGGAAATGGGGAGCTGATGCTTAATTTGTAAACATTTTCTTTATAGATTGATGGTAAATGTTGGGACATGGTTGTGGTAGTGTTAGCACATTACTGTGAGTCTGATCAACACCACTGAACTGTATAAGCAAATGCACTTATAAAGGGAGTCTGGGAAATATATGTTACCAGAATAAAAATCGAAGGATAACACATAGGTCTGTGTAACAGTGAATCCTACTGTAGATGATAGACTATAGTTAATAGTACAAGTTGAAGCATGTTCTTTCATGACTTTTAACAAATGTAGGACACTAATAGAAGGTATTAATAATGAGGAGGCATATGGGAAAAAATAAACCTAATGTAAACTATGGAAAATAGTTAATAATACCTATTTTAATAATCTTTCAATTGTAACAAATTAATTATTGCTAAAAAATTGAACAACTATAAAAGTGTATCAAAAACTATAACAAATGTTCTATACAAATGGGAGGTGTGGGTGAAGGGGTGGGGGTATGGGAATCCTGTACCTTATGCATGATTATTCTGTAAACCCACAACTTCTCCAATAAAATTTTTTTCATTAAAAAAACAATTATTTCTATGAAAGTTCAGAAGACACAACTCACTTTGGATTGTAATAGTCTAGAAATAAAAACTGGCAAAGAAAAAAAATATATATATATATATACACACACACACACAATCTGACCTGGATCTTAAAAGATCAGTAAGAATTGAGCAGGACTAAATACATTATTTGCAGGTATATAGTGTTTATAATCTTCATTGTATTTTCATACACAATTTCTCTACTATCCCCTTGAAACTGTGAGGAAGATAACATTTATCACTCTTATTTCACCAATGGAAAAACTGGAGTTCAGAGTGGTTAAGTATTACTCAAAGCTTCGAAGCTTTATTCATTCATTTCTTCATACAACTCTCTGAGCAGGATGAAGCGCCAGGCACTGCTGCAAGCACTGGAGAGACAGCAGCCAGGAAAGCAAACTGTCCTCATGGAGATTACATTCTATAACATAGTACAATTGAATCCTGGTTAAGCAGAGAGCAAGACAAGGACAAACGGAACCTTAAGAAAAAAGCTATGGAGCAAGAAAGCACATGGAACATAAAAGAACAGTTTTGCTAACACTGAAGTTTGAGCAAGTTCAGTTTGAGAAAAACAGTTTAGGGACATTCTGAGGGCTCTGAATAATGTATGGCTATGAAGTTTGGACTGGAGTTAACAGACACTAGAAGGAATGGCATGAATGAAGCAATATTTTAGGAATAATGTAACTGACATGAATAATAGTAGTATGTTAATTTTAATAGCAGCTAACACTTACTTATGACTTTCTATACGCCAGTACTTTCCTAAACACTTTACATACTAACTTATAAAATGAGTACTATTTTATACTCCAATTGCCTGCGAGAAAAGTGGGACACAGAAGTTAATCACCCAAGGCCACATGTCTTTCAGAGCCAAGAAATGAACAGACTTTGCCTATTTAAAATCCAAGCTCTTAACCATTTTGCTTAAACTTACCAGATAGATTTGTTAAGGGCAAAGAGACTAACTCCTTATCAATTTTGTAACTCTAGTCTGAAATGTTGTTCATTTAAATTTAGCAGTTGTGAAAAAGGAAAGAGCAGAACAGATACATGAGGAAGGAAGGAATCAGCTTCATTAAATTCCTAAATGTTTAGAACTGTGATTTTAATTCTGAAGACTAGGAGAAGGTGCTTCTATTGACAGAGATCAGGCCCTCAAAGAGACGAAACCAACTTGAAGGGCAAAAAAAAAAAATGAGTAGCTTTGATCTGCCTGTGATATTTTTAGCCCAGAAATGGAGCTGGAGACAGGAAGTCCTTTAAATTCTTCCTGGTTCAGATTTTGTCCTCTTTTTCAAGATGATGGGGCTACACCATTTGATCACAGATATCTCCTCTGTCCCTAGAATGCATTTTGCAATTCTATAAGCAGACAGTAATCTTAAAAAAGTTTTGAGATGCACTTTCTTGGTTAAAATAATCATTTTGTGTTTTGGAGCTTATGCATTTAATTCTGAAACATTCTTCAAACTTCCTCACCAATGTTGTGTTTTCATAATATCAGCACTGTTGACCCTATGTAAAATTTTTTGCTATTAAAAGAAACAAAAAATACCATATCCTGATTTGCTAAAACAAAGCTTTAAAATAAGCGCTTTATTTGCAAACGGAGTCTTAATGTCAATATGAGAGCTCAAAAAATAAAATAATTCAGGACTTTCTTTTTAAGTAGTCTAATTCAGCAACCCTCCCAGCAAAACAGAACATACCTCAAATTCTTCAACTACACACTGAAAAGATTAAACACTCCTTCACTACCACTCGTTAAACTTTCAGCTGGTTAATGGGAAGAAGTCTGAACAAAAACAGAGGAGTTTTATTAATGCAAAGAATTTCTCTTATCCTTCTAAGATCCACAAAAAGCATAGCCAAATATAGGTATGACTGTTGATCATGAAGAAATAATGACTGGCTGAAATGTAAATCCCTGCATTTGCTATCATGTCTAAATCTGTGAGCTGTACTAAAAATACAGTAAAAATTATTTTAAATGAAGTACAAACACTTCTTCACATTCAGGAAGTACCTCCTCTGAGCTGGTTTCTAGATGGCTGTGGACTCCACTAGAGGGCAACAGAGCGTGCTCGGAAAGCAATTCGGGCATAAGGGCAGAGCATCTGGTTATAGGTCACTAGTTCAGCCACTGTGCACACCAGTCTCCATTTTTAAATGACATTAATAAATAAATGAATATTTGTGACCACACAATATTTTCTGATAAATGGGTTCTCGTTCTAAAGTTAAAATTAGTCATAGTGTAATTCTCATTTCTTAATAAAAATAATCTAAATGTTTTTATTATAATAAAGTATTAATTTAAACAATCTAATAATATTTAAACCAGTTTAATAAGGTTTTCATAAAAATAGCTCACATGTATTATAAAATAGTTTCTCTAATGTTTTAATACTTAAATTTAAACATTTAATGGTTGAATCAAAATGCACAGGTAAAAAAACATGTTAATCATATTACCATCATACTATTAATATAACAGTAACATTGGCATGCTTACCACATACCACACTATACTTCAAATTTTATTTAATCCCTACACTAACTTTATAAGAATATTATATCCATTTTACTATTGGAAAAACCTGAGGTTAACAAAGTTTAAGAAACTTGCCCAAGGACACATAACTCATAAAGCATAATGCTGAACTGAAATTGTAATACCTGAGTACTAGTATCAACACATATGATCCAGGCTGCACTCTCACTGCAGCCCAAAGAAGCAATGGCATCCTTCCAAACCAGGCCCCGATGACAGTCACACCTTAGTCAAAGATAGAGATCGTTTCTCTATTGTACCTGACCACATAACATAGCTTTACTTTTTCGTATATTTAATAAAACCAGGGCAGTAATCCAACTTATATAACAGAAGCTACATTTTGCAACATTTCAAGTATATATTACAGTTGTCTTCTACAACAAGCCAAAAAATCAACAGACAGCAATCAATAAAAAATATTCAACACTTAGAGATTCTCACATGCCACTAAAAAAAAATCAGTGCACAAACATGAAGCTTTGCTGCGGCTCAGTAAATATCGCTCTTGCGGACTTCTTATGGCCTTTACGTATTACAATGAGATACTGATAAGCAAAGATTACATAGCTCTTTTGGCCGTGGCATTGACATGATTGCTAACCAATATAAGGCAATAGCATAACTACTGAGATGCCTAACATTCAAGTCCAGGGGAATGAATTGGGAATGAATTTGTGATGGACTTCGGAAGAAATGCACAGAATAATCAACTGATCTGAAATATACTTCCCTGTCCAAAAGGGTCTTAAATCTCAGTATGAAACTTGAGAAAGACAAAATTAGTTTAAAATAGTTGAGACAGTACATGCATTTTCCATTGCTATGTAACAAGTTACTACAAACTTAGTGACTTAAAACAACACAAATTTACTCTTACAGTTCTGGAGGTCAAAAGTCTGAAATGTTCATATGAAACTTAACCCCGCAAAGGACAGGTCAAGCCTACTTAAAATTAGGCCTAAGAGTCACCTCCAAGAGAACCTCTTCTGTTGCTCAGATGTGGACTCTCTCTGTCAACAGGATAAGCAACTCACTGCCCTCGCCCTCTCTACATGGGGCATGACTCCCAGGGTTGTGGACCTTCCTGGCCACATAGGACAGAAATCCTAGAATGAGCTGGGACTCAGCCTCAAGGGACTGAGAAAAACATCTCGACCAAAAGGGGGAAGAGTGAAATGAAACACAGTAAAGTGTCAGTGCATGAGAGATTTCAAATAGAGTCAAGAGGTCCTGGAGGTTATTCTTATGCATTAAGTAGATATCACCTTTTTAGTTAGGGTATAATGGAGGGACTACAAGGAACTGCCTGAAAATGTACAGCTGTGTTCCAGTAGCCATGTTTCTTGCAGATAATTGTATAATGATATAGCTTTCACAATGTGATTGTGTGACTGTGAAAACCTTGTGTCTGATGCCCCCTTTTATCTACCTTATCAACAGACAAGTAAAACATATGGATTAAAAAGAAATAAATAGGGGGAACAAACGTTAAAATAAATTCAGTAGATTGAAATCCTAGTGATCAATGAAAGGGAGGAGTAAGGGGTATGGTATGCATCAATTTTTTTCTGTTTTCTTTTTATTTCTTTTTTTGAACTGATGCAAATGTTTTAAGAAATGATCATGATGATGAATATACAACTATGTGATGATATTGTGAGTGTGTTAGTTAGGTTCAGTTGTCAACTTGGCCAGGTGAGCATACCTAGTCTTGTTGCTGCGGACATAAGCCAACGGTATGTGAACCTCATCTGTTGCCAATTACATCTGCAGTCAGCTAGGAGGCGTGTCTGCTGCAATGAGTGACATTTAACTTAATTGGCTTGTGCTTAAATAAGAGAACGCAATGTAGCACAGTCCAAGCAGCTTGGCATTCCTCATCTCAGCACTTGCAGCTCAGCCCGGGCCCTTGGAGATGGAGAAAGAAATCACCCTGGGGAAAGTTCTTGGAACCCAGGGGCCTGGAGAGAAGACCAGCAGAGACCATCTTACGCCTTCCACGTAAGAAAGAACCTCGGTGGAAAGTTAGCTGCCTTTCCTCTGAAGAACCAACAAAATAAATCCCCTTTTATTAAAAGCCAATCCGTCTCTGGTGTGTTGCATTCCGGCAGCTAGCAAACTAGAACAGTGAGTTATTGATTATACAACAAAAATGGAATGATCATATGGTAAGAATGTTTATGTCTGTATGTGGTTATATTTCATAAATTAAAAAATCTGAAATGTAGTCTCAATGGGCTAAAATCCAAGGGTCAGTAGGGCTAGGTTCCTCTTGGAGACTCGAGGGGAAAATCCCTTCCCTTGCCCTTACCAGCTTTCAGTGGCTACTGCATTTCTTAGCTGGTGACACCTTCCTGCATTTTCACAGCCAGCAATGGCCAGATGAGTCTCTCCCACATGATATCTCTCTAACATGGACTCTCCCGCCTTCGTCTTTCACCTATAAGGACCAGTGTGATTACATGGACCCACTCAGATACTCCAGGTTACTCTTCACAAATAAGATCCTTAATCACATCTGCAAAGACCATTTTGCCATGCACCAAAACATATTCACAGGTTCCAGGGATTACAATGTGGACATCTTTGGGGGGCATTATCCTGCCTGCTGCAGAAAGCACTGTTTGTAATTTGTGCACATGCTGTAATCAGTTCATCTGAGAAGTCATTGCTGGGATACAGGATTTATTTTCCAGTAAGATGGCATACCACAGTGAGACTACAAGCATTGTCTACAAAGCTAACTGGAAATAAACTATACCTGAATTGAGTAATCTGGGTCCTGAAAGAAGGGGATGGAAGAGGAAACAACAGAAATAAAAATGGCAGGACTTTGTAATGAATTATATGCAGACTGCTGGCAAATACAGCTAAAGTTAACATAGTAATATACACCAATTCTGAAGTAGTTTTATTTCACTCCATAGTTCTACTTCCTTTTTCTTCCTAATGCTGATGACTATGTAAAAAAAAAAAACATTCATGAGTTTCTTTTTTTTTTCCCCATGAACAGGCACTAGGAATCGACTGGGTCTCTGGCACAGCAGGCGAGAAGTCTGCCTGCAGAGCCACCGTGGCCTGCCCTCATCCTTATTTTTGATTGATGAAATTTAATAATTAGAAATTATAGATACAAACACCCAACACACTGCATCATATATTATAGACAAACAGAGCATGAAAATTAACATATGAGTTCCAGAATCTAAATTCTGTGTGACCTTGGGCAAGGTATTCTCAATTTCTGTGGCTATTCTCAGAAATAAAAAAAAAAAAAAAAGGAAAAGTAATAGCTCCCGCCTATAGGGTTGCACTAAAATCAAATAGAAAAAAATATCAAAGACATACTGGATCGCTGTTGGTGCTTAATAAATACTAAGTTGTTGTTATTGGATGAACCAGTTCTCTGGTCAGCCAGAGAAGAGACATCAGTGTAAAGTAGTAAATTCTTAGATATTTACCCCAAATAACTTGAATTGTCAGACTGATATATGAAACTGATGAATTTTGAAAATGACCATCACAACTGGAGAACTATTAAATTTTAGTATGTTTTATATAAATGATACTTATCATAAGATGCAAAAGTCCAAAGTTGTTTCAATAACATTTTGAATAAATATAGGATAGATAAGTGAAACATGGTCAAAATGTGGTTCCCTTGTGAAGGGGTTCTAAAAGGTATGCGAATTTCAAAACAACACAAAACACTCTTAAAGAGACACTATTTCTGCACCAGTACTGTGTACATAATAAGATCAGAGATAAACCACTTTAGGCCCCAGAAGTTTTGAAAGTCATTTAGTTGGGAAGCTAATAAACTCCATTAGATGTTTCTCTGATTTTAAGCACTGCATCATTTAACCTCTGAATTCAGCTTTTACTGAAATGTCCTGGATGGATTTTCCATATACTAAATAGCCTCAGCTTACGCTGCTTTCTAGTTTTCCTATTTTGTTTTTGCCTTCTCTTTTGCAGCACTTCCTTTTAGAGACAGTTATAATGAGCTCCAATTTTATCAGTGGTTCCTCATTGTCATTTCTTACCTCTAACTCCCTTTCCCAGGAACTGAGGTATGTGAGTGTTAGGACAAGGATTATGTTCATCTGCCAAGACTGCCTCTTCGGGCTTGCTTCCAAATTATATTCTGAAGGCAAGGAAGTTGTTAGGTAGTGAACTTGCAAATAAGTGAATTTTTATTTCATCTAAGTTCAATACTGTACAAAATGATCTTGGATGAAGATATGTCACTTAAAACAAAAAATCACAAACATCACTGTAATTACTTTTTTTTGTCATCACAATCAATGTTTTTATTTTCCTTTTTTATGAAAAATAACATATATATATAAAAAAAGCAATATATTTCAAAGCACATTGCAACAATTAGTTGTACAACAGATCTCAGAGTTTTGCATGGGTTACAATCCCACAATTTTAAATTTTTACTTCTAGCTGCTCTAAGATACTGGAGACTAAAAGAAATCTCAATATAATAATGCAGCAATCATACTCATTTGTTAAATCCTACCTTCTCTGTATAACTCCACTATCACCTTTGGTCTTTCTCCCACTCTTTATAGGTATTTGGGCTATGCCCATTTTTTTTTTTTTTTTTTCGTGTTGTAAGGTGCAAAGATAATATTGCATAGGGGGATGGAACTAGTGGATGCTCTGGATAGGCTGGCCCCTCTGCATTTCAGAACTTACCTGGTCCAGGGACCCATTTGGAGGTTGCAGGTTTCTGGAAAGTTATCCTAGTGCATGGAAACTTTGTAGAATCTTACATATTGCCCTAGGTGTTCTTTAGGATTGACAAGAAAGTTTTTGGTTGGGGTCTGGCAAACTATGTAGGTAGCAATGTCTAACTGAAGTTTGTGTAAGAGTAACTTCCAGAGTAGCCTCTCGACTCTATCTCTCAAACAATGATACCTTATTAATTACACTTCTTTCCCCCCTTTTGGTCAGGATAGATTGTTGATCTCACAGTGCCAGGGCCAAGCTCACATCCCTGGGAGTCATCTCTCACACCGTCAAGGAGACTTTCACCCTGGATGTCATGTCCCATATAATGGGGAGGACAATGATTTCACTTACAAAGTTGGGCTTAGAGAGGCCACATCTGAGCAACAAAAGAGGTCCTCCAGAAGGAACTCTCAGGCATACCTAGAGGTAGCCCAAGCTGCTACATACATAAGCCTCACAAGAGCAAGTCTCAAGATCAAGGGCTTGGCCTGTTGACTTGTGTGTCCCTAATGTTTGATACAGTATCAGGGATTTCCCCAGTGGTAAAATTTAATATTGATAATTACTTTTAATCTAAACTGACAAAGAAAAATAAGGTAAAATGAAATCTGGCAGAATCTTGTTTCCACACTAGATATATAAACTATAAGTAAATCCTAAGACTGTAATGTCATAAAAGTAAGTAATATTCTCTTATTCACTTAAATTTTTTTTCAAAAATGGAAGACTGGAAGTACAATTTTTATCTAATAACATAAAAAATGTAAATTTTCATCACTTGCAGCACAATACCAATTAGCATTAAATTGCTTCTACCCACAAAGCCATACTCAAAGAGTACTAATTTTCTGTTAGGATTTCAACTGATTATCTTAACTTTTCACCTTATTTTAATAACAGTGATAAAGTCCCAATAAAGTTCTGAGTTAGTTAAAAGAATTTTATAAAAGGAAGAATTCTATGGTACAAATTGTTTCTCTGGGCTCTATTAATGCAATCATCCTTCTTTTAATGAAGTCTATGGACAAAGGCTGTGGGTTAGATATTTTCTTCTGGCCATTTTTAAACTTTCTATTTTAACCCTGGACATGAGTAAAATTTGAGACAGGAACCACCTTCATTAAAAAATAACCCAAATACCTAGAATATTTCGATGTAAGAAGACAGTCCAAGGGAATAAGCAGAAAGTAAAATGGGGAAAAACAGAAGTGAGAGCCTTCATAAGGATTTCTGAAGGAAAATAATACCATGGTATTTACTGTAGTGCCAACTAAAACAGGAAGTATGCATTAAAATCACCTTAATTCAGCAAGCATTAAGGACCAAGTTCATATAATACTGTACCACATGCTAGTAACACAAAGCACACTAAAGAAATAAAAATCTCTTTTTTATGTCTATGTCTATGTCCTCTGGCAGCTTATAATCTAGTTAGGGAGACAAGTCCCTTATGAGAGAGTTAATTATTATAATGCAAAGCAAACCAGGATTTATTTCCATCAGAAAATATGAAAAGTAAATTTACAGTATGTCTGCAAAGATTAGCACAATTTTGAACAGTCAAAAAGATCTTACAGTAAAGCAAAAATGTAAATTTTACTCAAATTAAATAAGTCACTTAGTTATACTCTACCAAATGATTAACACACACACACATAACAACCTGAGAATGAAGAATAACACTTAAGAGAAACATGTTCAGAAATGTAAATTAGCCTAGTAAAACATTGCCAAAGACAAGAGTAAAAGAAACCTTTGATTCTGGAAGACACATTAATTGTTGACAAAAGAGGAACCCAGCAAAGAAGTCAGTGATAAACAATGTTCATAGCAATAACCCAGTGTACTGTCCTCAATAGTTTACTTCTCCACCTTTCTCTGTTTGGGATTGGAGGGAAAATTCCATTGAAACAAGATATTTACAATAAGACTATTTCCAAGGAGGTGGAAGAAAATGTTCAAAGTTTTTGGAATATTCCACTTAGTGCTTTCTACTTTAGCAATGAAAATAAGACTGTCACTCAGGGATAGTTGCTTGTCAGCAACTTGAAGAAAAACTTGCACCATAGTTCTTCCTAGGACTTCTAGCTCCAACTCCACTCCCCACAACGTATACTCTACTTTGAGCCATGCTCAAAGACATGCTCATTAAGTCCAATATTTAGCAAGGACCAGTAATGACAGTGAGACCTTCAACAGCCTCAGTGACCGACACTATTTATTGAGATGTATCAAGAACTCTTGGGAATGAAGTATCTGCTAATTAGGCCACCACAAAGATTCCCCCAAACCTTGACAAAGTTTTTCCCATCATATGAAGAACTTTGATCTCTGGGCTGTCCAGGTGAAATCTGAACAGATGGTATCTCTTAACAATAATTGACACATAAGCTTGCTAAGGACTTCAATCTCGGGAAAACATGCAGCTCTACAGAGAAAAACAAAGGGGGTATTTTTAGCATCATCTACCTTATCTTTGTCTTCAACGACATCTACCAGGACATCATCAGGATCCAGAATTCCTCCATCTGTGTATTCTAAGTGATGAATCTTCACCCAGTAACCAGGATCCTATGATAGAACAACCAACATGTTTCATGACTCAACTTTAGTAAAAGGTAAAAAAAGCTTTCAATGTTAAAAGAAAAAAATTAACTCATTTAAAATACACTTTATTAATAACAAAGTTTTAAACCCAAAATGGTATCTATTTATTTGAATAAATATTTGACATTTTTAAGCACTGTTTAACTTAAATAAGTAAGTCAAAGTACACATATTTTACCAATTTCCTTGGAAAATAAATTGCATGTAAAAGCAAATTGCCCCATCGGGACATAAGAAAAAATTGGAATGCAGAAGATAAGCTTTATACTATGTCAATGTTAAATTTCTTGAACTTGGTAACTACACTTAAGGTGAGTACATAAGTGGATATCCTTGTTTGTAGGAAATGTATATGAAGTATTACGTGTTCCAGGGGAATGAGGGGTATCACGTGTGCAATATGCCCTCTAATATTCAGAATTTAGATAAGGAAAAGGTGGCAAAATGTTAAAATTGGTGGATCTCAGTATCTAGAGGGGTGGGATATGTTGGAGTTCTCTGTTTGGGGTTTGTATTTTTGCAACTGTCCTGTAACTTTGAAATTATTTCAAAATAGTTTTTTTAAAAACATAGGAAAAAAATAAGTTGCCCCAGAAATTTGAATAGTATATTCACAATCATTCTTTTCTACAACTTAAGTAATGCTAAGCATACTTTGTAAAAGAAAACTCTTGAGGATAATTTCTGAAATGAGGTAGAAGTCAAAACAAATCCCAAAGCTGTAGGAAATGAATCAAAAAGCAGAAATATGAGGGTGTAAGAACTATCACTCCAGAAAATATTAATGGAATGAGGGCACTACCAACCTCTTCCCCTTTTTAAATGCTCCATGCTCTGCCTTCATCCTCAACTCTAACATTTGTAATGACATCTGGATCAAGAGCTCCAGAATTGATCTCCAGTTCCTGAAGGAAGGCAGCAACTCTAAATTGTGTTCAGAGTTGAACAGGGGATTCACTGGATTGGGGTAGTGATTTAAGAGGTCTCCCACATTTGATTAAAAAAAAATGATTAGGACAATAAGGCTTAAGTAAAAGAATATGTTTGGGTTTGTTGTTGCTGTTGTTATGGGGCTTGAAAATAATATGAGAATTTAGAATTAGAAGATCCAAGTCATTCAGTTGTTTATGTAGTGTCTGTTTCAAGACTTAAAAGCATTAAGAAACCATTAAAACAATGGAACAAGAATGTGAACCAATGAATTAAGTGAAGAAGAACATTAGTAAGGATTTCATCAGAATACCCCAGCTATAATCAATTTAGTTCCGTGCTTTTTTACTAAGTCCTCAACGTGGGAGACTTGAGAGCTATAAAGTACTCAGTATCCAATAAAGGCACAGATTACCAACCAGTGCATGAGAAGAGAAGGAAATTCTTCTAGGATAAAGCCCTAAGACTTTACCACATGACTCTTTATAAAGGATAAAAACTAACATAACCTACAGAATTCAATTGCAATTTTACGAAACTAATAGAAATAGTGTTCATACAGCCTTCTCTTTAACTGACCCTTAATAAAACGTGAGGGCATACTATTAAATGATAATTCCATTAAGACATCTATTCAGAGAGCTACTGAAATATGGCCCAAGTACATAGCTTTCCAGTAATCCAACTTGATGAAGTGACAGGCTTGAAAAATCTGAAGGAATTCCTCATAGCCAGACTTTGGACATTTTAAAATTAAGTTTTCTATATAGTTACCTAAAGAGCTATTCCAAGTAAAATGAAAGGAGATTCATTCCTTAAAATACTAGGCTTATAGGTAGAAACACTAATGATTTATTAGCAAACTTTAAATGCCTGGCTCTATTGCCCAGAGAGCGATCACAAAGATATGTGCAGTGAGAATAAAACCATGTAAAACAAGCATCAGACATACATTACAATATATCCTTTTTCAAGGGATCCTTGTCAACTGAAAGTGATTATGCTGTATAAAAGATAAGGACAATGAGCTAGATTTCAGATAGGGAGGGTGATGGGATATATACACAACATTATGTAATGCTTATAGCATTACACAGAAAAAGGTAAAAAAAAGAACACCCCCAATAATCTTTGTGAATTAACTCTTCTTGCTATGATCATGCCACAAGCAACAGCCTCCCCCAAAGCTACACAAGCCTTTTGATTGAAATCTGGAATATTATATTTTTCTTATAAAAATAGCCAGTCTCTATCTAAAAGGAGCTCAATTTAATTTCTATAATCTTCCATTGAGTGGGTTTCTGATATATTAGAGCTCTATAAATGAAATCTGTTGATTTTAACTACATTTATTTAAAAAAAACTGTTCTAAAGAACTTGCCTTTTTTATATTTGATTACTTAAAATTTAGCAGGCACATTTTAACTCATCTGCTTTGTTCCCCTCTGCTTAGTTTTCTTGTTGCTAAATGTATAAAAGCAGATTTTAAGCAATTACTCCTCACAAGTATAGCATAAGTTAAAATATACCTCTCTCCCTAACTAGAGGAAGGAACAGAGCGGAAAAGTAAAAGGCCATTAATTAAAATAGGGAAACTCAAGAACTTGCAGGGGATAGGATACAATAAAGAAGATAAGTAGAAGCAAGATGGGGCTGTCAAATCACAGAGCACTCCTCCCTCACACGTACACATGGGACCCAAGACATTCTGGAAAATAAGGTACAGGAGTTGAAACTAAAACATGTATTTCTAATTAGATTCAGAAGACTACAGAACTTGAATAGCTTATGAATTAAATTTAGTAAGAAATAATTTGATATACCAGGTAATACCTGACAAAAAAATAAGTAAAATACAAAGTGCCAGAATATAGAAGAGACTCTGCAATTTTAACTTGCCCTTCCATACGGATGTTGCCATTTTACACATGCCAAAGAAGAAAACAGTAAGTTAATGATGGGTATGTTTAACCCAGAACAAAAGCAAACAAGCCATGCAAAAACATGCTCAAGGTTAATATTTTACACATCCAAGAGAAGAAAATTAACCTCAGTCTATACCAATGGTGAATTTGTCCCCATGGCATTTTGGCCATGGTGCTAAGATCGCATAAAAATATACATATAATATCAACAGACTATAGCCATCATAAAACTGTAAGTTTACTATGACTCTTTTATGTGTGTAAAATTTTCAACCTTTACACTGCAGTCAACATTTTGCATTTCAGCAAATTACCATCAGGAATAAAACTGATCAAACATGAAAGAATGTTCACATACATGTTTCAGTGTACATGATTAATTACCTGAAAATGTTTATTGTGTTTTTTCATTATCATGATGTTTAATATTACACAAACATCTGTAATATACATATTTTTAAATCATCTTCAGAATATCTCCTATATGTGCTTATTTTGTTATGCAATAAATCATATAACTTATACTCTGAAAATCATTAAAGTACTGAAAAATAACCTACTATACATCTTATCTATTTCTGACAGTATCTTATGTGTTTTTAAAAATAATATACGTAAACTTAAACCCTACTGGAATTTTAAAGTGAAATACACAAGCCTATCATGATGAATTGGAAAGGAAACTAAAACAAAACACATGACATGTACTACAGAACACAGATGCAGGGTATTTTTAATGATTAAATGTAGACACTGTTCCAAACAGGTGCCAATGTTACTAGCAACAAATATCCTTCACTTACATAAGATAACATGAAATCCTGACCCTATATCTTAGAAAATATATGTTAACTAACGCTTTAAACACCAATAATTTTCCATTTGCAATATTAAAGTAGTAGTAGACTTACAAACCAGATTCTATAATGCAGTGATTACTAAACACCGGGATTATGCCAGTATTCAGAAAAAAAGGAAAATCTGAAGGTTTCTAAGCAAAATGTCTGTGGTACAAGCAAAAGAGAAAAAATTGCAACAAAGCCCCAAAATGAGAAAAGACAGAAAAGCCTTTTTCCCAAAGAAGGAAAAGCCGGTGAGTGGAGAAGGGCTGTATCTAACAATGGTGGTGATTACAGGACCCAACAATACAACTGGTTTCTTAGCAACTTAATGAATTCACAAGAAGAATCTTAGCCACTGGAACGCAAGTAACAGTTAGAAGATGGAAGTAAACGGAAAAATAAAGTTTTATCTGTATTATTTAACTTTTCCAATTTGGTGGGATGTAACCATAAAATAGTATTTTACTATTTTCTTCATCATCATCATAATAGCTAATTTTTTTCAGTGCTAAGACTAGGAACCAGGTTAAGGGTCATATTATTAATTCATCTATCCTCAATGTGTAGTTATCCTCAGTTATCCCTAGTTAACCCATTTATCCCCAGGAATAGTTGTCAACCATTTCACAGATCAGGAAAACCAAGGTATGGGTATATGAATTAGCTTAGCTGAGCCAAGAAACACCAGAGTCAGAGTTTTTATTTTTTATACCTAGAACAGGTCCCCTCCACTTTTTGCATAAGTGTTTCCAGTATTTAATGAGTGAAAGAAGTAGGGAAACAAAAATCCTATAATCGTGGAATTAAGTGTTCAGGATGCAGTGGAAAAAGATGCTCCCAAGAAGAGCAAAGAGCGAGCTTGAGGCACTGGAAGTTGGATAGAGAATTGGGAAATTGTGCACGCACTTAAAACTTAATCAACTACTTCTATCATATACTCTGGGGTTACTCACCCCTCTACCTAAGATCAAAGTAGAACTAGATGCCTCAGAATAAACCCAGAAAGCAGAGAACGATCAGAGCACATCAGAAGACTGCGGCAATTAGAGATACCAGATTAATAGGAAAAAAAATGAAAAAAATCAGATGATCTCCACAACAGATGCATTTGAGAATATTCAGCACCCCTTCTCAGAAAAAAATCTTAAATCAGGAATAGAAGGAAATTTCCTTAATCTAATAAGATGTATCTACCAAACTTCGTATAGCAAATATCATGCATAAGAGTGAATTAATGAAATTATTCCCCCTTAGGTTAAGATTGTGAGAAGGAAACAACTGTCCACACTTCTAGTCAACATTATTTTGAAGGTCCAAGCCATTGCAATAAGATAAGAAAAAAAGAATTAGCAGCATAATTATTTTAAAACAATAAAACTAGATATTTAGGAAATCCAAAGACTATACAGATGTACTATGAAAATGAGTAATTTAGCTTGGTGACTGGGTATAATATCAATACACAAAAATTAATTTTATTTCTGTATACTTAGTAACAAATAGAAACTGAAAATTTTAAAAATAGCAACATCTACAATAGCACTGAAAATATCAGTCTGAAAAATATGTAGAAACTTCTATACTGACAATTACAAAATATTAGGAATATTAAAGAAAAATTCCTCAGATTAAAACCCTCAAAATTGTAACGATGTTGATCTTTCCCAAACTGTTCAGGGTAAGGGTGAGAGCTAGGATTGACCTTCCCCAAACTGATTAGAGCAAGGGTTAGGATTAGGGTGTGGAGCAACCAGAATTTTCATACATGGTAAGAGTGTAAATTCATGCAACTTCTTAGAGAAACTGGCAGTGTGTGAAAATAAACATCCCATAGAGCAGAATATAAACATCCCACATGACTCGGCAATTCACTACTAGGTATTTACCCAACAATAATGAGTATTACATAATTACCAAAAGACACATACTAGAATCTTCAGATTACTCTTAGCAGCTAAAAATCTGTAACAAACACAAACATTCATTTATTAGAATGAATAAATAGTAGTATGTCCATCCTGGAATGCTATATAGCAACAAAAATGAACTACAATTTCCTGCAACAGCATGAGATTCATGAGTATAATATTGAGGCCATAAAGCCAAATCATGCATTATTATGGTTCCATGCATTGTAATTAAGTTAAAAAACAGGTAGAATTACTTCACAATGTTTTAAGTTAAGAAGCTGATTACCCTTTGGGTTAAGAATAACAAATAAAAGGGGCAAGAAGGGGCCTCAGAGATAATGTCCTTTTTTTTTTGGCTTTAATTTTTTAAAAACTTTTCTTATTATATAATATAACATATATACAAAGCAAAGAAAGAAAAAAAGCAATAGTTTTCAAAGCAATCTTCAACAAGTAGTTACAGGACAGATCCCAAAGTTTGTCATGGGCTACCATACTATCCTCTCAGATTTTTCCTTCTAGCTACTCCAGAATATAGGAGGCTAGAAGGAACAAATTTTTTTTGATTATCTGCTTTTGTGAAAAGTAACATATACACAAAAAAAGCAATTAACTTCAAAGCACAACTGTTTAGTTGTAGAACAGATTTCACAGTTTGGAATGCGTTACAATTCCACAATTTTAGGTTTTCACTTCTAGCTGCTCTAAGATTGTGGAGACTAAAAGAAATATCAAGTTAATGATTCAACAATCATATTCATTTGCTAAGTCCTACATTCTCTGTATAACCCCACTAGTACCTTTGATCTTTCTATCATACTCTTTAGGGGTATTTGGACGATGCCCATTCTAACTTTTTCATGTTGGAAGGGGCTGTCAATAATATGGGAGAGGGAGATGGAACTAGCTGATGTTCTGGAGAGGCTGGCTTCCCCAGGTTTCAGGACTTATCTGGTCCAGGGACATATCTAGAGGTTGTAGATTTCTGGAAAGTTAAACTAGTGCATGGAACCTTTGTAGAATCTGATATATTGCCCTACATGTCCTTCAGGATTGGCTGGAATGGTTTTGGTTGGGGTTTGGCAAGCTACAATAGGTAGCAATGTCTAACAGAAGCTTGCGTAACTCTATTTGAACTCTCTCAGCCGCTGATACTTTATTAGTTACACTTCTTTTCCCCCTTTTGGTCAGGATGGAATTGTTGATCCCGTGGTGCCAGGGCCAACTCATTCCTGGGAGTCACTTCCCATGCCACCAGGGAGACTTTCACCCCTGATTGCCATGTGTCATGTAGGGGGAGGGCAATGATTTCACTTACAGAATTGGGCTTAGAGAGAGTAAGGCCACATCTGAGCAATAAAAGTCCTCCAGGAGTAAGTATCTCTTAGGCAAACCTATAGGTAGGGTAAGCTTCTCTGCTACATAAACTTCACAAGAATAAACCTCAAGATCAAGGGCTTGGCCTACTAATTTGGGTGTTACTAATGCTTGACACAATATCAGGGGGTTCTGTGTTTAATAGTTTGGATTTTTTCTCCCATCCCTCAAGGGGCTTTGCCAATACTTTCTGATTATCTGCTTAATATATTCTAGGATATATCTAGGAATCACATTAAGCTATACAGGATTAAAGGCCCTCATTCTTATTCTGGACACCCTGTGTTTCAATTGCTCAATGAGCTATCCAGACAGGCTGAGTTAGATTATGTGCTACAGAAAATGCAGGTTCCGGACAAAATAAACCTTTCTTCCTTTGGTCTCAAAGAGTAGGTACAGTTCTAAAATACAGACAATGTCTTCCTTACCCTGTGTTCTGAATTACTTTAGTCCCGACCCAACTGACTTGTTTCTCAAAAGATAATTCCTATTTTTTTATAGATGTATGCTAACTACACTTATTTTATTTATGTGTTACACTTCAAAATATTTTCATAGAAGTCAAAAGAATTCCCTGATCTCAAAAAAAGTGATCTCTTTTTTTAAACTGAAATACCTAATGGTTTCTATCATACATAACATCCCCCCAAAATAAAGAAATGAAAACCATCCAAAGGCTGTTGAGAACAAGAGTCTATTTTCCCCGTTTTCTTATAAGTAAGAATAAATCTTGAAACAAGTAAAAGAAAAAGAATGTAGAAGTACCAAACGATGGGGAGTCCAGGTTATCCTACAACAGTGCTGTAGTTCACTGACCAATAATTATTTAAATACTCTAAGACCCACAGGGCAGGCTTAGTTGACCACTGTCTCATGTGAGTCAACAGTGTGATGAGTCTGCTAAAACCTGCTGTTACCATCTTAGGCTATAAGAGAAATACTCTATCCAGAATAGTGTATGTCATCACCTCACTGTTGAAACAGCCACACCATATTTAAAGTATTGTGGCAGATTTTGAGGAATGATCATTTACAAACTGAGGAATACCCATATGACCAGGTTAAGGGACTGGAAATAGTCATATGATGACTGAGAAGACTTAATTTGAGACCTAATTTAGGTTTGTTTTAATTGGAGAATTCAATGTGAAAATATTTTATTTCAAATATACTATAAATGCAGTTTGTATAGGGCATTGAGCTCTTAGAGTTATCAGGCAAGGCAAAAATCACTTATTGTTAAACTTGTCCTTGGAAATCCTCTAGGGAGACACCACACTGGAGACCAACATACATCCTTTCAATAAATAAGTTCAACACTACTTGCTTTTTAGCCAGGATTGGGGCATATTACTCATCTTTTTGAGGTAAGTGAAGGAACTGATTATTTTGGAGACTATGTTCTGTGAAAATGCTTATTTTAAGCACTTAGAATCATTCAGGACAGAGAGAGACTCACAACCAGATGCACAAGGGAACTGAGACAGCTGAGGCAATAGCAGTCTCCCACTTCGTGCTTACCATGGGACACTTGTTCACTGGTCATTCAAGGTAAATCACCCACACTATTCCAATGCTTCTCTTTTTCTTTGGCTGACCTTTCACAAATTAATCTGTAAAAGGTGAATGACCATATGAGACACCATCAAATTAAAAGTTTACTACATAGAGGAAAGATCTGCCTTCTTTTGTACTGCTACAGAAAAGTTACAGATATGATAAAGTGGTGGATTGAAACAGTCTAAGAAAGAGCAGAATGGGTTGTATGATGAAACTCTGAGCTCTCCACCCCTGTAAGGAAAAAAGCAAAGACTAGCTGGCCACATGTCAAGGATGCTATAAGAAGGAGAACGTGTCTTATCCTGAAGGCCCCTTCCTACTCCTGACTTTTATTATCTAGAACCTCAACGCTCCCTACCACCCTCAACCCACAGTTAGAGAAATGTCTTGAAAAAAAAAAAATTTGTGATATCATAAGAATAATGGATTTGGCAGTTCACCATGATTTTACAAGTACTATGCATCTCTCAGAACATCTCTTTGCAAAATATCATAAGTTTTCCAGTATCAGTTATTTAAGTACCTCGCTGTGTAACCTGAACTTTTACCAATTTATATACAAAGTTAAGAATTTTCCAACTCTAAAACAAAAGAATTTTTCTAGGAGAAAAATTTCAGTTTCAATTTCATAGTACCTAAAGCATTATTTTTAAGTAGGCTAATTTCTAACTCTAAGCCAATCTCACCACCTCCCCAAATTCGGGGATTTCAGGCCTTGACTAGAAGATTCATAGATTCACAGTCTGGTAGGAATTCATAGGCTCATAGATCACCTAGACAAATCCTACCATTTTACAGAGGGAAAAACAAAATCCACAAACGTCAAGCCACAGGGAAGTTCGTTTATGATATATAATCCTATACAAAAATATTCTCAAGATAAAAGTACCAATTTTTCAAGACGAAATTTTCAATTTTGTTTGATAATTCAAGTTAATACTTATTGCCTGTTTTCCATCGAGGAGAAAAATATTTAAGCATCACAGCCTATACTTCAACTTGCTAGTTCATACATTAACTAATATTGTTAAGTGTTAATCATTCATGTCATTTTTCATTCTTCTTTGTGGAGTAACCATAATCTCAGCAGTGTTGTTCATATAAAGGACTTTACAGTTCAATTTTTCATCTTGGGATTAACCTATATTTTTGTGAGGTAAAAAGGTACAGATATTCGGATAGTTGTGGTTTTGTTTGTCTTTTGAGTTTTTTTGTTTTTTTTTTTTTTCACAGGCAGGCACCAGGAAACAAACGTGGGTTTCCAGCATGGCAGGCGAGAACTCTGCCTGCTGAGCCACCATGGCCCACCCTTTGCTTGTTTTATCTTTTCCTATAGATCTAAGGGTGAGTTAAATGCATAAAAGTATAAGCCTTAAGTAAATCCTAAGAGATTAAAAACAGTATAATCGTAAAACCAAAGTTCAGTCATAAAACGCAATAGTTAAAAAGCTTAAAATTGGGCGGGCCACAGTGGCTCAGCAGGTAAGAGTGCTTGCCTGCCATGCCCGAGGACCCGGGTTCAATTCCCGGTGCCTGCCCATGTTAAAAAAAAAAAAAAGGCTTAAAATTAACAAAAGTTGCAAATATGTTTAAATGATACATGTATTTCAAAAAATTTTCAGTATGAGGGCCTCTTAAAACATTAAACTATTACTAATTTAATATTGTGGTACAATGTTTTGAAATAATTTTAAAGAAAACAGCTGATTTTTGTAATCCCGTTTTGTATTAGTTGTTTTAGACTATAAAATCCTGGATGCCAAGGTTTTAGAATTCTGTGTGGTCCAAAGGAATGCAAACCTTACAGCCAAAACTAGAATCAGACAATTTTTCTTAAGAAAGGGGTCATTAACTTTTAAAATAATGTATCCATTATAGCTCACCAGAAACCCTAAAAAGTATTCTGCTACAAAATAAATCTTAAGATGTAAGAATAAATTTGAGAATCCAAATTCATAAGACTCAGGGTTACTTATCGCAGTCAGTTAAATTCAAACATATTGCTGCTATGTTGCTGACCTCTTTGTACACTGACTCTAAAGAATTCCTTTGACAGATATTGTCTTCCACTTGTGAGTCTATCTTTGTGTATGTTAATGAATGAGGAAGGAATAAAGCTAATTGTCAGGGCTTCTAGCTCTTTACTCAAGCACTAGTTTATGCTCCATCATTGAAAAGATCAAAATATCAAAAGAAGTTTAATTCAGAGCAGAAGAGGTACTGGTAGCAGTGTTCAGAAAAATAAGGAAACTAAGATAAATATAAAGAACTCATCAACTTTAGCTCTACTCATATTTTTTTGGAACTTCTTTCCCAGTAATACAGTAGGGGAGGATTATCATTTTCAGAAGGATTAGAAACACTATTGCCTGCAAATGTTGCCTGTGTTTCCCCAACAACAGAATCATTCCTCCTGAATGTTATAGATAGATCACTGGTATAGCTGGAAAACCTACAGAAAACACAGGAAAGAAAGCCAGAAGAACTGAAATCAAGTATCCTCTACCCAGTCATGACCTTACTGACCTCCTAATCTAAAGGTTACTCTCCCAATGTCGGTACTGTAAATCATCATTACATAATTCAATTATTTGTTCATTTTAATTGTTTGGTCTCTCCCAACTAGAACATAAGCTCCATGACACAAAAATCTTGTGTATTTACTTCACTTCTGTATACAAGTAGTTTTAGAACTATTTCTGGAATTCCTTATTTATTTGTCAAACAAATAAAGGCAAAGAGAAAAAGAAGGACGAAAGAAAGGAAGAGGAAAGACTTCATGTTATAACAGAGAAAGCCATTTCACATATTAAAATTCAAACCTAACTCAGGCAACCTAGAACTTTTGATAAAGTCAAGGACAAAATGGGAAACAAATACTCCAGAATGTCTGTTAATGACAGCCAATTTTGCAATAAGTATATGTAGTTTTTGCAAATTTATGAAAAAAAAATACAGGAAAAACCTATCCCTCAGAGGAAGACAGAAGAGAAGACAGACAAAATATAATAAGCATAATAAATAAACGAACAAATAAATAAAATGGTATGTCAGAAACTGCGAAGTGATTAGGGAAAGAATAAAGAGTACATCAAGTTTATATTTTTAAATAGAGGGTCAGGTCAGGCCTCACTGAAAAGGTGACAAATGAGCAAAGACTTGAGGAAGCAAGTTAGGAGGAGACTGGGGAATGGAAGTCAGGTCTCCTAACCACGGCTGTACCCGTGGGCAAGTCAGTTTGCAGTCATTTATAAAAGAAGCCCAAGCTCAGAGAAGGACTGTTGTAGGAATGCAGGAGACCTGATTCACATGTCAGTTTGAATAAGTATGGCAGAGATGTGAAAACACCAAATAAATACCTTGCCCTACACCAAAATTTTCACTGTACATTACTGAAACTCTAGTCATTGAAGGAAACTATACATTATTTAAATTTCAAGCACATCCTTCCAAGCTGCTGAGATAAGGCATACCAGGTTTGATTGGGCTTGGCCCATACAAAGGAGAACCAAGCCTACTCCTTGAAAATGAAAGTGGTCAATGGAAAAAGCATGGACTTTCAAATCAGTAGGATGCAACTGAAATCCAAGTTCTACCACTCACCTAAAATGAGAACAATACCTGTACCTCAATGGACTGTAAGAAATTCATTATAAATTTGCATATATGCAAATAAGGCACACATATATTCATATATGTTTTCTTTCTAGGCACTGTATTATTAGAATCCACAAGGGCAGGACCATTTCTATCTTGCATGCCACTGTAATCTCAACATCTACACAAAGCTCATCTTACAATAAATGCACAATAAACAGTGCCCATTATTATCACTGCCCTGTGTAATTCTTTAAAACCAAGAGTTACTGAGACAGAGCTTTACATGGCATAGAGACACTGTGAGGTTGGGAAGGAAGGTTGGGATGGAACAGAAGGTCCAGAAACAGAAGTTATCAGAAGGCTAAGCAAACTTCTTATGTCAAAATTTTGGCTGGGTTTCATGCAGGTGTTCAAAGCATGGTATTGGACCAGGGCAGTCCATGTATTGTTTGTTCTCTATGTGAAACAAAATATAGAAATTGAAGGGAAGCCTTTAAAGATTTATAGCCATTTGAAATTGTGGCAACATCCAAGCGCATGATCTTGTATTTACAAAAGTTATCAGTTTACTATAGACAAATAAACAGACCAAACAATCTGGTCCACCACCACAGGCAGTTTGAAAAGTCTTAGCTGCAAAGGCTGAGTGCCCTGACTCAATGTCTCAACTAAGGAACATAATTGAACGACATTAATCACAACTTTGACATATGAAAAATAGGACTTTATGGACAGGGAAAACCTCTATTTAAAGATTAATTATACGGGAAAGTGCAAGCCAAACTTCAAAAACAATTTGATGAAATTTTAACAACTTTTATTATTTTAACTAATAAATTGGGGCATACTTCCCTTGGCTTCAACACCTCTCCTACTTCATGAGAAGCAAATGAGGATATAGATGAAGCCACTGGGAAAATTGTGTATTATCATCTAAAAGGATGGTATGTTATGAAGTGAGTAGTGAAGAAACCCTAGGCAAAAATGCCAATTGTGAGGCATCCAAAGAAAAATCACTGAATACAAGAAGAACTCAAGCTGACTTTTTAAAGAAAATAACAAACATCGTGTCATAATAATGACATTGTGTGAAAATAATCAAAATATTGGTGAAGGAGCAGTTTTCTAAGGCATATCACAGTATATATTTGTATACATTTATTCACACATACATATTAATGTAATATCAGAGTGGCGATAACTACAAGACATCTAAATTCAAT